>NC_088775.1:34936762-35126524 GCF_954871325.1 Gordionus sp. m RMFG-2023
GGATAGAGAATTAAATTCTGAGTTCAATGATATATATATATTCAAAATTACTTTTAAAATGTTAGCCTTTCCCCTATAAATGTCTTTCGCGACAAAAATTTTATTTTGTGAACCGAAAACGTAAAAAAATACATCTAAGCGGTATTGGATAGAGAATTAAATTCTGAGTTCAATGATATAAATATATTCAAAATTTTTAAAATGTTAACCTTTCCTCTATAAATGTCTTTCGCGACAAAATATTTATTTTGTTAAACCGGATATATCTAAGCGGTTTTGGATAGAGAATTAAATTCTGAGTTCAATGATATAAATATATTCAAAATTACTTTTAAAATGTTAGCCTTTTCCCTATAAATGTCTTTCGCGACAAAATATTTATTTTGTGAACCGGAAATTAAAAATACATCTAAGCGGTTTTGGATAGAGAATTAAATTCTGAGTTCAATGATATAAATATATTCAAAATTATTTTTAAAATGTTAGCCTTTCCCCTATAAATGTCTTTCGCGACAAAAATTTTATTTTGTGAACCGAAAACGTAAAAAAATACATCTAAGCGGTATTGGATAGAGAATTAAATTCTGAGTTCAATGATATAAATATATTCAAAATTATTTTTAAAATGTTAGCCTTTCCCCTATAAATGTCTTTCGCGACAAAATATTTATTTTGTAAACCGGAAATTAAAAATATATCTAAGCGGTTTTGGATAGAGAATTAAATTCTGAGTTCAATGATATATATATATTCAAAATTACTTTTAAAATGTTAGCCTTTCCCATATAAATGTCTTTCGCGACAAAAAATTTATTTTGTGAACCGGAAACGTTATAAAATACATCTAAGCGGTATTGGATAGAGAATTAAATTCTGAGTTCAGTGATATAAATATATTCAAAATTACTTTTAAAATGTTAGCCTTTCCCCTATAAATGTCTTTCGCCACAAAATATTTATTTTGTGAACCGGAAACGTAAAAAAATACATCTAAGCGGTTTTGGATAGAGAATTAAATTCTGAGTTCAATGATATAAATATATTCAAAATTACATTTAAAATGTTAGCCTTTTCCCTATAAATGTCTTTCGCGACAAAATATTTATTTTGTGAACCGGAAATTAAAAATACATCTAAGCGGTTTTGGATAGAGAATTAAATTCTGAGTTCAATGATATAAATATATTCAATCCCCTATAAATGTCTTTCGCGACAAAATATTTATTTTGTGAACCGGAAACGTTATAAAATACATCTAAGAGGTTTTGGATAGAGAATTAAATTCTGAGTTCAATGATATAAATATATTCAAAATTACTTTTAAAATGTTAGCCTTTCCCATATAAATGTCTTTCGCGACAAAAAATATATTTTGTGAACCGGAAACGTAAAAAAATACATCTAAGCGGTTTTGGATAGAGAATTAAATTCTGAGTTCAATGATATAAATATATTCAAAATTACTTTTAAAATGTTAACCTTTCCCCTATAAATGTCTTTCGCGACAAAAATTTTATTTTGTGAGAAAACGTAAAAAAATACATCTAAGCGGTTTTGGATAGAGAATTAAATTCTGAGTTCAATGATATAAATATATTCAAAATTATTTTTAAAATGTTAGCCTTTCCCCTATAAATGTCTTTCTCGACAAAATATTTATTTTGTGGACCGGAAATTAAAAATATATCTAAGCGGTTTTGGATAGAGAATTAAATTCTGAGTTCAATGATATAAATATATTCAAAATTACTTTTAAAATGTTAGCCTTTCCCCTATAAATGTCTTTCGCGACAAAATATTTATTTTGTGAACCGGAAATTAAAAATACATCTAAGCGGTTTTGGATAGAGAATTAAATTCTGAGTTCAATGATATATATATATTCAAAATTACTTTTAAAATGTTAGCCTTTCCCCTATAAATGTCTTTCGCGACAAAAGATTTATTTTGTGAACCGAAAACGTATGAAAATACATCTAAGCGGTTTTGGATAGAGAATTAAATTCTTAGTTCAATGATATAAATATATTCAAAATTATGTTTAAAATGTTAGCCTTTCCCCTATAAATGTCTTTCGCGACAAAATATTTATTTTGTAAACCGGAAATTAAAAATATATCTAAGCGGTTTTGGATAGAGAATTAAATTCTGAGTTCAATGATATAAATATATTCAAAATTACTTTTAAAATGTTAGCCTTTTCCCTATAAATGTCTTTCGCGACAAAATATTTATTTTGTGAACCGAAAACGTATGAAAATACATCTAAGCGGTTTTGGATAGAGAATTAAATTCTTAGTTCAATGATATAAATATATTCAAAATTACTTTTAAAATGTTAGCCTTTCCCCTATAAATGTCTTTCGCGACAAAATATTTATTTTGTAAACCGGAAATTAAAAATACATCTAAGCGGTTTTGGATAGAGAATTAAATTCTGAGTTCAATGATATAAATATATTCAAAATTACTTTTAAAATGTTAGCCTTTTCCCTATAAATGTCTTTCGCGACAAAATATTTATTTTGTGAACCGAAAACGTATGAAAATACATCTAAGCGGTTTTGGATAGAGAATTAAATTCTTAGTTCAATGATATAAATATATTCAAAATTATGTTTAAAATGTTAGCCTTTCCCCTATAAATGTCTTTCGCGACAAAATATTTATTTTGTAAACCGGAAATTAAAAATATATCTAAGCGGTTTTGGATAGAGAATTAAATTCTGAGTTCAATGATATATATATATTCAAAATTACTTTTAAAATGTTAGCCTTTCCCCTATAAATGTCTTTCGCGACAAAATATTTATTTTGTGAACCGGAAACGTAAAAAAATACATCTAAGCGGTTTTGGATAGAGAATCAAATTCTGAGTTCAATGATATAAATATATTCAAAATTACATTTAAAATGTTAGCCTTTTCCCTATAAATGTCTTTCGCGACAAAATATTTATTTTGTGAACCGAAAATTAAAAATACATCTAAGCGGTTTTGGATAGAGAATTAAATTCTGAGTTCAATGATATAAATATATTCAAAATTACTTTTAAAATGCTAGCCTTTCCCATATAAATGTCTTTCGCGACAAAAAATTTATTTTGTGAACCGGAAACGTAATAAAATACATCTAACCTCTTTTGGATAGAGAATTAAATTCTGAGTTCAATGATATAAATATATTCAAAATTACTTTTAAAATGTTAGCCTTGCCCCTATAAATGTCTTTTGCGACAAAATATTTATTTTGTGAACCGGAAATTAAAAATACATCTAAGCGGTTTTGCATAGAGAATTAAATTCTGAGTTCAATGATATAAATATATTCAAAATTATTTTTAAAATGTTAGCCTTTCCCCTATAAATGTCTTTATTGACAAAATATTTATTTTGTGAACCGGAAATTAAAAATACATCTAAGCGGTTTTGGATAGAGAATTAAATTCTGAGTTCAATGATATAAATATATTCAAAATTACTTTTAAAATGTTAGCCTTTCCCATATAAATGTCTTTCGCGACAAAAAATTTATTTTGTGAACCGGAAACGTAATAAAATACATCTAAGCGGTTTTGGATAGAGAATTAAATTCTGAGTTCAATGATATAAATATATTCAAAATTACTTTTAAAATGCTAGCCTTTTCCCTATAAATGTCTTTCGCGACAAAAAATTTATTTTGTGAACCGGAAACGTAATAAAATACATCTAACCTCTTTTGGATAGAGAATTAAATTCTGAGTTCAATGATATAAATATATTCAAAATTACTTTTAAAATGTTAGCCTTTCCCCTATAAATGTCTTTCGCGACAAAATATTTATTTTGTAAACCGGAAATTAAAAATACATCTAAGCGGTTTTGGATAGAGAATTAAATTCTGAGTTCAATGATATAAATATATTCAAAATTACTTTTAAAATGTTAGCCTTTTCCCTATAAATGTCTTTCGCGACAAAATATTTATTTTGTGAACCGGAAATTAAAAATACATCTAAGCGGTTTTGGATAGAGAATTAAATTCTGAGTTCAATGATATAAATATATTCAAAATTACTTTTAAAATGTTAGCCTTTTCCCTATAAATGTCTTTCGCGACAAAAGATTTATTTTGTGAACCGGAAACGTAAAAAAATACATCTAAGCGGTTTTGGATAGAGAATTAAATTCTGAGTTCAATGATATAAATATATTCAAAATTACTTTTAAAATGTTAGCCTTTCCCCTATAAATGTCTTTCGCGACAAAATATTTATTTTGTGAACCGGAAATTAAAAATACATCTAAGCGGTTTTGGATAGAGAATTAAATTCTGAGTTCAATGATATAAATATATTCAAAATTACTTTTAAAATGTTAGCCTTTCCTATATAAATGTCTTTCGCGACAAAAAATTTATTTTGTGAACCGGAAACGTAAAAAAATACATCTAAGCGGTTTTGGATAGAGAATTAAATTCTGAGTTCAATGATATAAATATATTCAAAATTACTTTTAAAATGTTAGCCTTTCCCCCTATAAATGTCTTTCGCGACAAAATAATTTTGTGAACCAGAAATTAAAAATACATCTAAGCAGTTTTGGATAGAGAATTAAATTCTGAGTTCAATGATATAAATATATTCAAAATTACTTTTAAAATGTTAGCCTTTCCCCTATAAATGTCTTTCGCGACAAAATATTTATTTTGTGAACCGGAAATTAAAAATACATCTAAGCGGTTTTGGATAGAGAATTAAATTCTGAGTTCATTGATATAAATATATTCAATCCCCTATAAATGTCTTTCGCGACAAAATATTTATTTTGTGAACCGGAAACGTTATAAAATACATCTAAGAGGTTTTGGATAGAGAATTAAATTCTGAGTTCAATGATATAAATATATTCAAAATTACTTTTAAAATGTTAGCCTTTCCCATATAAATGTCTTTCGCGACAAAAAATATATTTTGTGAACCGGAAACGTAAAAAAATACATCTAAGCGGTTTTGGATAGAGAATTAAATTCTGAGTTCAATGATATAAATATATTCAAAATTACTTTTAAAATGTTAACCTTTCCCCTATAAATGTCTTTCGCGACAAAAATTTTATTTTGTGAGAAAACGTAAAAAAATACATCTAAGCGGTTTTGGATAGAGAATTAAATTCTGAGTTCAATGATATAAATATATTCAAAATTATTTTTAAAATGTTAGCCTTTCCCCTATAAATGTCTTTCTCGACAAAATATTTATTTTGTGGACCGGAAATTAAAAATATATCTAAGCGGTTTTGGATAGAGAATTAAATTCTGAGTTCAATGATATAAATATATTCAAAATTACTTTTAAAATGTTAGCCTTTCCCCTATAAATGTCTTTCGCGACAAAATATTTATTTTGTGAACCGGAAATTAAAAATACATCTAAGCGGTTTTGGATAGAGAATTAAATTCTGAGTTCAATGATATATATATATTCAAAATTACTTTTAAAATGTTAGCCTTTCCCCTATAAATGTCTTTCGCGACAAAAGATTTATTTTGTGAACCGAAAACGTATGAAAATACATCTAAGCGGTTTTGGATAGAGAATTAAATTCTTAGTTCAATGATATAAATATATTCAAAATTATGTTTAAAATGTTAGCCTTTCCCCTATAAATGTCTTTCGCGACAAAATATTTATTTTGTAAACCGGAAATTAAAAATATATCTAAGCGGTTTTGGATAGAGAATTAAATTCTGAGTTCAATGATATATATATATTCAAAATTACTTTTAAAATGTTAGCCTTTCACCTATAAATGTCTTTCGCGACAAAATATTTATTTTGTAAACCGGAAATTAAAAATACATCTAAGCGGTTTTGGATAGAGAATTAAATTCTGAGTTCAATGATATAAATATATTCAAAATTACTTTTAAAATGTTAGCCTTTTCCCTATAAATGTCTTTCGCGACAAAATATTTATTTTGTGAACCGAAAACGTATGAAAATACATCTAAGCGGTTTTGGATAGAGAATTAAATTCTTAGTTCAATGATATAAATATATTCAAAATTATGTTTAAAATGTTAGCCTTTCCCCTATAAATGTCTTTCGCGACAAAATATTTATTTTGTAAACCGGAAATTAAAAATATATCTAAGCGGTTTTGGATAGAGAATTAAATTCTGAGTTCAATGATATAAATATATTCAAAATTACTTTTAAAATGTTAGCCTTTTCCCTATAAATGTCTTTCGCGACAAAATATTTATTTTGTGAACCGAAAACGTATGAAAATACATCTAAGCGGTTTTGGATAGAGAATTAAATTCTTAGTTCAATGATATAAATATATTCAAAATTACTTTTAAAATGTTAGCCTTTCCCCTATAAATGTCTTTCGCGACAAAATATTTATTTTGTAAACCGGAAATTAAAAATACATCTAAGCGGTTTTGGATAGAGAATTAAATTCTGAGTTCAATGATATAAATATATTCAAAATTACTTTTAAAATGTTAGCCTTTTCCCTATAAATGTCTTTCGCGACAAAATATTTATTTTGTGAACCGAAAACGTATGAAAATACATCTAAGCGGTTTTGGATAGAGAATTAAATTCTTAGTTCAATGATATAAATATATTCAAAATTATGTTTAAAATGTTAGCCTTTCCCCTATAAATGTCTTTCGCGACAAAATATTTATTTTGTAAACCGGAAATTAAAAATATATCTAAGCGGTTTTGGATAGAGAATTAAATTCTGAGTTCAATGATATATATATATTCAAAATTACTTTTAAAATGTTAGCCTTTCCCCTATAAATGTCTTTCGCGACAAAATATTTATTTTGTGAACCGGAAACGTAAAAAAATACATCTAAGCGGTTTTGGATAGAGAATCAAATTCTGAGTTCAATGATATAAATATATTCAAAATTACATTTAAAATGTTAGCCTTTTCCCTATAAATGTCTTTCGCGACAAAATATTTATTTTGTGAACCGGAAATTAAAAATACATCTAAGCGGTTTTGGATAGAGAATTAAATTCTGAGTTCAATGATATAAATATATTCAAAATTACTTTTAAAATGCTAGCCTTTCCCATATAAATGTCTTTCGCGACAAAAAATTTATTTTGTGAACCGGAAACGTAATAAAATACATCTAACCTCTTTTGGATAGAGAATAATTCTGAGTTCAATGATATAAATATATTCAAAATTACTTTTAAAATGTTAGCCTTGCCCCTATAAATGTCTTTTGCGACAAAATATTTATTTTGTGAACCGGAAATTAAAAATACATCTAAGCGGTTTTGCATAGAGAATTAAATTCTGAGTTCAATGATATAAATATATTCAAAATTATTTTTAAAATGTTAGCCTTTCCCCTATAAATGTCTTTATTGACAAAATATTTATTTTGTGAACCGGAAATTAAAAATACATCTAAGCGGTTTTGGATAGAGAATTAAATTCTGAGTTCAATGATATAAATATATTCAAAATTACTTTTAAAATGTTAGCCTTTCCCATATAAATGTCTTTCGCGACAAAAAATTTATTTTGTGAACCGGAAACGTAATAAAATACATCTAAGCGGTTTTGGATAGAGAATTAAATTCTGAGTTCAATGATATAAATATATTCAAAATTACTTTTAAAATGCTAGCCTTTTCCCTATAAATGTCTTTCGCGACAAAAAATTTATTTTGTGAACCGGAAACGTAATAAAATACATCTAACCTCTTTTGGATAGAGAATTAAATTCTGAGTTCAATGATATAAATATATTCAAAATTACTTTTAAAATGTTAGCCTTTCCCCTATAAATGTCTTTCGCGACAAAATATTTATTTTGTAAACCGGAAATTAAAAATACATCTAAGCGGTTTTGGATAGAGAATTAAATTCTGAGTTCAATGATATAAATATATTCAAAATTACTTTTAAAATGTTAGCCTTTTCCCTATAAATGTCTTTCGCGACAAAATATTTATTTTGTGAACCGGAAATTAAAAATACATCTAAGCGGTTTTGGATAGAGAATTAAATTCTGAGTTCAATGATATAAATATATTCAAAATTACTTTTAAAATGTTAGCCTTTTCCCTATAAATGTCTTTCGCGACAAAAGATTTATTTTGTGAACCGGAAACGTAAAAAAATACATCTAAGCGGTTTTGGATAGAGAATTAAATTCTGAGTTCAATGATATAAATATATTCAAAATTACTTTTAAAATGTTAGCCTTATCCCTATAAATGTCTTTCGCGACAAAAAATTTATTTTGTGAACCGGAAACGTAAAAGAATACATCTAAGCGGTTTTGGATAGAGAATTAAATTCTGAGTTCAGTGATATAAATATATTCAAAATTACTTTTAAAATGTTAGCCTTTTCCCTATAAATGTCTTTCGCCACAAAAGATTTATTTTGTGAATCGGAAACGTAAAAAAATACATCTAAGAGGTTTTGGATAGAGAATTAAATTCTGAGTTTAGTGATATAAATATATTCAAAATTACTTTTAAAATGTTAGCCTTTCCCATATAAATGTCTTTCGCGACAAATAATTTATTTTGTGAACCGGAAAGGTAATAAAATACATCTAAGCGGTATTGGATAGAGAATTAAATTCTGAGTTCAATGATATAAATATATTCAAAATTACTTTTAAAATGTTAGCCTTTTCCCTATAAATGTCTTTCGCGACAAAAATTTTATTTTGTGAACCGAAAACGTAAAAAAATACATCTAAGCGGTTTTGGATAGAGAATTAAATTCTGAGTTCAATGATATAAATATATTCAAAATTACTTTTAAAATGTTAGCCTTTCCTATATAAATGTCTTTCGCGACAAAAAATTTATTTTGTGAACCGGAAACGTTATAAAATACATCTAAGCGGTATTGGATAGAGAATTAAATTCTGAGTTCAGTGATATAAATATATTCAAAATTACTTTTAAAATGTTAGCCTTTCCCCTATAAATGTCTTTCGCCACAAAAGATTTATTTTGTGAACCGGAAACGTAAAAAAATACATCTAAGCGGTTTTGGATAGAGAATTAAATTCTGAGTTCAGTGATATAAATATATTCAAAATTACTTTTAAAATGTTAGCCTTTCCCCTATAAATGTCTTTCGCGACAAAAGATTTCTTTTGTGAACCGGAAACGTAAAAAAATACATCTAAGCGGTTTTGGATAGAGAATTAAATTCTGAGTTCAATGATATAAATATATTCAAAATTACATTTAAAATGTTAGCCTTTTCCCTATAAATGTCTTTCGCGACAAAATATTTATTTTGTGAACCGGAAATTAAAAATACATCTAAGCGGTTTTGGATAGAGAATTAAATTCTGAGTTCAATGATATAAATATATTCAAAATTACTTTTAAAATGCTAGCCTTTCCCATATAAATGTCTTTCGCGACAAAAAATTTATTTTGTGAACCGGAAACGTAATAAAATACATCTAACCTCTTTTGGATAGAGAATTAAATTCTGAGTTCAATGATATAAATATATTCAAAATTACTTTTAAAATGTTAGCCTTTCCCCTATAAATGTCTTTCGCGACAAAATATTTATTTTGTGAACCGGAAATTAAAAATACATCTAAGCGGTTTTAGATAGAGAATTAAATTCTGAGTTCAATGATATAAATATATTCAAAATTACTTTTAAAATGTTAGCCTTTCCTATATAAATGTCTTTCGCGACAAAAAATTTATTTTGTGAACCGGAAACGTAAAAAAATACATCTAAGCGGTTTTGGATAGAGAATTAAATTCTGAGTTCAATGATATAAATATATTCAAAATTACTTTTAAAATGTTAGCCTTTCCCCCTATAAATGTCTTTCGCGACAAAATAATTTTGTGAACCAGAAATTAAAAATACATCTAAGCGGTTTTGGATAGAGAATTAAATTCTGAGTTCAATGATATAAATATATTCAAAATTACTTTTAAAATGTTAGCCTTTCCCCTATAAATGTCTTTCGCGACAAAATATTTATTTTGTGAACCGGAAATTAAAAATACATCTAAGCGGTTTTGGATAGAGAATTAAATTCTGAGTTCATTGATATAAATATATTCAATCCCCTATAAATGTCTTTCGCGACAAAATATTTATTTTGTGAACCGGAAACGTTATAAAATACATCTAAGAGGTTTTGGATAGAGAATTAAATTCTGAGTTCAATGATATAAATATATTCAAAATTACTTTTAAAATGTTAGCTTTTCCCATATAAATGTCTTTCGCGACAAAAAATATATTTTGTGAACCGGAAACGTAAAAAAATACATCTAAGCGGTTTTGGATAGAGAATTAAATTCTGAGTTCAATGATATAAATATATTCAAAATTACTTTTAAAATGTTAGCCTTTCCCCTATAAATGTCTTTCGCGACAAAAATTTTATTTTGTGAGAAAACGTAAAAAAATACATCTAAGCGGTTTTGGATAGAGAATTAAATTCTGAGTTCAATGATATAAATATATTCAAAATTATTTTTAAAATGTTAGCCTTTCCCCTATAAATGTCTTTCGCGACAAAATATTTATTTTGTGGACCGGAAATTAAAAATACATCTAAGCGGTTTTGGATAGAGAATTAAATTCTGAGTTCAATGATATAAATATATTCAAAATTACTTTTAAAATGTTAGCCTTTCCCCTATAAATGTCTTTCGCGACAAAATATTTATTTTGTGAACCGGAAATTAAAAATACATCTAAGCGGTTTTGGATAGAGAATTAAATTCTGAGTTCAATGATATATATATATTCAAAATTACTTTTAAAATGTTAGCCTTTCCCCTATAAATGTCTTTCGCGACAAAAGATTTATTTTGTGAACCGAAAACGTAAAAAATAACATCTAAGCGGTATTGGATAGAGAATTAAATTCTGAGTTCAATGATATAAATATATTCAAAATTATGTTTAAAATGTTAGCCTTTCCCCTATAAATGTCTTTCGCGACAAAATATTTATTTTGTAAACCGGAAATTAAAAATATATCTAAGCGGTTTTGGATAGAGAATTAAATTCTGAGTTCAATGATATATATTTATTCAAAATTACTTTTAAAATGTTAGCCTTTCCCCTATAAATGTCTTTCGCGACAAAATATTTATTTTGTGAACCGGAAACGTAAAAAAATACATCTAAGCGGTTTTGGATAGAGAATCAAATTCTGAGTTCAATGATATAAATATATTCAAAATTACATTTAAAATGTTAGCCTTTTCCCTATAAATGTCTTTCGCGACAAAATATTTATTTTGTGAACCGGAAATTAAAAATACATCTAAGCGGTTTTGTATAGAGAATTAAATTCTGAGTTCAATAATATAAATATATTCAAAATTACTTTTAAAATGCTAGCCTTTCCCATATAAATGTCTTTCGCGACAAAAAATTTATTTTGTGAACCGGAAACGTAATAAAATACATCTAACCTCTTTTGGATAGAGAATTAAATTCTGAGTTCAATGATATAAATATATTCAAAATTACTTTTAAAATGTTAGCCTTGCCCCTATAAATGTCTTTTGCGACAAAATATTTATTTTGTGAACCGGAAATTAAAAATACATCTAAGCGGTTTTGGATAGAGAATTAAATTCTGAGTTCAATGATATAAATATATTCAAAATTATTTTTAAAATGTTAGCCTTTCCCCTATAAATGTCTTTCGCGACAAAATATTTATTTTGTGAACCGGAAATTAAAAATACATCTAAGCGGTTTTGGATAGAGAATTAAATTCTGAGTTCAATGATATAAATATATTCAAAATTACTTTTAAAATGTTAGCCTTTCCCATATAAATGTCTTTCGCGACAAAAAATTTATTTTGTGAACCGGAAACGTAATAAAATACATCTAAGCGGTTTTGGATAGAGAATTAAATTCTGAGTTCAATGATATAAATATATTCAAAATTATTTTTAAAATGTTAGCCTTTCCCCTATAAATGTCTTTCGCGACAAAATATTTATTTTGTGAACCGGAAATTAAAAATACATCTAAGCGGTTTTGGATAGAGAATTAAATTCTGAGTTCAATGATATAAATATATTCAAAATTACTTTTAAAATGTTAGCCTTTTCCCTATAAATGTCTTTCGCGACAAAAGATTTATTTTGTGAACCGGAAACGTAAAAAAATACATCTAAGCGGTTTTGGATAGAGAATAAAATTCTGAGTTCAATGATATAAATATATTCAAAATTACTTTTAAAATGTTAGCCTTTTCCCTATAAATGTCTTTCGCGACAAAAAATTTATTTTGTGAACCGGAAACGTAAAAGAATACATCTAAGCGGTTTTGGATAGAGAATTAAATTCTGAGTTCAGTGATATAAATATATTCAAAATTACTTTTAAAATGTTAGCCTTTCCCCTATAAATGTCTTTCGCCACAAAAGATTTATTTTGTGAATCGGAAACGTAAAAAAATACATCTAAGAGGTTTTGGATAGAGAATTAAATTCTGAGTTTAGTGATATAAATATATTCAAAATTACTTTTAAAATGTTAGCCTTTCCCATATAAATGTCTTTCGCGACAAATAATTTATTTTGTGAACCGGAAAGGTAATAAAATACATCTAAGCGGTATTGGATAGAGAATTAAATTCTGAGTTCAATGATATAAATATATTCAAAATTACTTTTAAAATGTTAGCCTTTTCCCTATAAATGTCTTTCGCGACAAAAATTTTATTTTGTGAACCGAAAACGTAAAAAAATACATCTAAGCGGTTTTGGATAGAGAATTAAATTCTGAGTTCAATGATATAAATATATTCAAAATTACTTTTAAAATGTTAGCCTTTCCTATATAAATGTCTTTCGCGACAAAAAATTTATTTTGTGAACCGGAAACGTTATAAAATACATCTAAGCGGTATTGGATAGAGAATTAAATTCTGAGTTCAGTGATATAAATATATTCAAAATTACTTTTAAAATGTTAACCTTTCCTATATAAATGTCTTTCGCGACAAAAAATTTATTTTGTGAACCGGAAACGTAAAAAAATACATCTAAGCGGTTTTGGATAGAGAATTAAATTCTGAGTTCAATGATATAAATATATTCAAAATTACTTTTAAAATGTTAGCCTTTCCCCTATAAATGTCTTTCGCGACAAAATAATTTTGTGAACCAGAAATTAAAAATACATCTAAGCGGTTTTGGATAGAGAATTAAATTCTGAGTTCAATGATATAAATATATTCAAAATTACTTTTAAAATGTTAGCCTTTTCCCTGTAAATGTCTTTCTTGACCAAATATTTATTTTGTGAACCGGAAATTAAAAATACATCTAAGCGGTTTTGGATAGAGAATTAAATTCTGAGTTCAGTGATATAAATATATTCAAAATTACTTTTAAAATGTTAGCCTTTCCCCTATAAATGTCTTTCGCCACAAAAGATTTATTTTGTGAATCGGAAACGTAAAAAAATACATCTAAGAGGTTTTGGATAGAGAATTAAATTCTGAGTTTAGTGATATAAATATATTCAAAATTACTTTTAAAATGTTAGCCTTTCCCATATAAATGTCTTTCGCGACAAATAATTTATTTTGTGAACCGGAAAGGTAATAAAATACATCTAAGCGGTATTGGATAGAGAATTAAATTCTGAGTTCAATGATATAAATATATTCAAAATTACTTTTAAAATGTTAGCCTTTTCCCTATAAATGTCTTTCGCGACAAAAATTTTATTTTGTGAACCGAAAACGTAAAAAAATACATCTAAGCGGTTTTGGATAGAGAATTAAATTCTGAGTTCAATGATATAAATATATTCAAAATTACTTTTAAAATGTTAGCCTTTCCTATATAAATGTCTTTCGCGACAAAAAATTTATTTTGTGAACCGGAAACGTTATAAAATACATCTAAGCGGTATTGGATAGAGAATTAAATTCTGAGTTCAGTGATATAAATATATTCAAAATTACTTTTAAAATGTTAACCTTTCCTATATAAATGTCTTTCGCGACAAAAAATTTATTTTGTGAACCGGAAACGTAAAAAAATACATCTAAGCGGTTTTGGATAGAGAATTAAATTCTGAGTTCAATGATATAAATATATTCAAAATTACTTTTAAAATGTTAGCCTTTCCCCCTATAAATGTCTTTCGCGACAAAATAATTTTGTGAACCAGAAATTAAAAATACATCTAAGCGGTTTTGGATAGAGAATTAAATTCTGAGTTCAATGATATAAATATATTCAAAATTACTTTTAAAATGTTAGCCTTTTCCCTGTAAATGTCTTTCTTGACCAAATATTTATTTTGTGAACCGGAAATTAAAAATACATCTAAGCGGTTTTGGATAGAGAATTAAATTCTGAGTTCAATGATATAAATATATTCAAAATTACTTTTAAAATGTTAGCCTTTCCCATATAAATGTCTTTCGCGACAAAAAATTTGTTTTGTGAACCGGAAACGTAATAAAATACATCTAAGCGGTTTTGGATAGAGAATTAAATTCTGAGTTCAATGATATAAATATATTCAAAATTACTTTTAAAATGTTAGCCTTTCCCCTATAAATGTCTTTCGCGACAAAATATTTATTTTGTGAACCGGAAATTAAAAATACATCTAAGCGGTTTTGGATAGAGAATTAAATTCTGAGTTCAATGATATATATATATTCAAAATTACTTTTAAAATGTTAGCCTTTCCCCTATAAATGTCTTTCGCGACAAAAGATTTATTTTGTGAACCGAAAACGTAAAAAATAACATCTAAGCGGTATTGGATAGAGAATTAAATTCTGAGTTCAATGATATAAATATATTCAAAATTATGTTTAAAATGTTAGCCTTTCCCCTATAAATGTCTTTCGCGACAAAATATTTATTTTGTAAACCGGAAATTAAAAATATATCTAAGCGGTTTTGGATAGAGAATTAAATTCTGAGTTCAATGATATATATATATTCAAAATTACTTTTAAAATGTTAGCCTTTCCCCTATAAATGTCTTTCGCGACAAAATATTTATTTTGTGAACCGGAAACGTAAAAAAATACATCTAAGCGGTTTTGGATAGAGAATTAAATTCTGAGTTCAATGATATAAATATATTCAAAATTATGTTTAAAATGTTAGCCTTTCCCCTATAAATGTCTTTCGCGACAAAATATTTATTTTGTAAACCGGAAATTAAAAATATATCTAAGCGGTTTTGGATAGAGAATTAAATTCTGAGTTCAATGATATATATATATTCAAAATTACTTTTAAAATGTTAGCCTTTCCCCTATAAATGTCTTTCGCGACAAAAAATTTATTTTGTGAACCGGAAACGTAATAAAATACATCTAACCTCTTTTGGATAGAGAATTAAATTCTGAGTTCAATGATATAAATATATTCAAAATTACTTTTAAAATGTTAGCCTTGCCCCTATAAATGTCTTTTGCGACAAAATATTTATTTTGTGAACCGGAAATTAAAAATACATCTAAGCGGTTTTGGATAGAGAATTAAATTCTGAGTTCAATGATATAAATATATTCAAAATTATTTTTAAAATGTTAGCCTTTCCCCTATAAATGTCTTTCGCGACAAAATATTTATTTTGTGGACCGGAAATTAAAAATACATCTAAGCGGTTTTGGATAGAGAATTAAATTCTGAGTTCAATGATATAAATATATTCAAAATTACTTTTAAAATGTTAGCCTTTCCCATATAAATGTCTTTCGCGACAAAAAATTTATTTTGTGAACCGGAAACGTAATAAAATACATCTAAGCGGTTTTGGATAGAGAATTAAATTCTGAGTTCAATGATATAAATATATTCAAAATTACTTTTAAAATGTTAGCCTTTTCCCTATAAATGTCTTTCGCGACAAAAGATTTATTTTGTGAACCGGAAACGTAAAAAAATACATCTAAGCGGTTTTGGATAGAGAATTAAATTCTGAGTTCAATGATATAAATATATTCAAAATTACTTTTAAAATGTTAGCCTTTTCCCTATAAATGTCTTTCGCGACAAAAAATTTATTTTGTGAACCGGAAACGTAAAAGAATACATCTAAGCGGTTTTGGATAGAGAATTAAATTCTGAGTTCAGTGATATAAATATATTCAAAATTACTTTTAAAATGTTAGCCTTTCCCCTATAAATGTCTTTCACGACAAAAGATTTCTTTTGTGAACCGGAAACGTAAAAAAATACATCTAAGCGGTTTTGGATAGAGAATTAAATTCTGAGTTCAATGATATAAATATATTCAAAATTACATTTAAAATGTTAGCCTTTTCCCTATAAATGTCTTTCGCGACAAAATATTTATTTTGTGAACCGGAAATTAAAAATACATCTAAGCGGTTTTGGATAGAGAATTAAATTCTGAGTTCAATGATATAAATATATTCAAAATTACTTTTAAAATGCTAGCCTTTCCCATATAAATGTCTTTCGCGACAAAAAATTTATTTTGTGAACCGGAAACGTAATAAAATACATCTAACCTCTTTTGGATAGAGAATTAAATTCTGAGTTCAATGATATAAATATATTCAAAATTACTTTTAAAATGTTAGCCTTTCCCCTATAAATGTCTTTCGCGACAAAATATTTATTTTGTGAACCGGAAATTAAAAATACATCTAAGCGGTTTTGGATAGAGAATTAAATTCTGAGTTCAATGATATAAATATATTCAAAATTACTTTTAAAATGTTAGCCTTTCCTATATAAATGTCTTTCGCGACAAAAAATTTATTTTGTGAACCGGAAACGTAAAAAAATACATCTAAGCGGTTTTGGATAGAGAATTAAATTCTGAGTTCAATGATATAAATATATTCAAAATTACTTTTAAAATGTTAGCCTTTCCCCCTATAAATGTCTTTCGCGACAAAATAATTTTGTGAACCAGAAATTAAAAATACATCTAAGCGGTTTTGGATAGAGAATTAAATTCTGAGTTCAATGATATAAATATATTCAAAATTACTTTTAAAATGTTAGCCTTTCCCCTATAAATGTCTTTCGCGACAAAATATTTATTTTGTGAACCGGAAATTAAAAATACATCTAAGCGGTTTTGGATAGAGAATTAAATTCTGAGTTCATTGATATAAATATATTCAATCCCCTATAAATGTCTTTCGCGACAAAATATTTATTTTGTGAACCGGAAACGTTATAAAATACATCTAAGAGGTTTTGGATAGAGAATTAAATTCTGAGTTCAATGATATAAATATATTCAAAATTACTTTTAAAATGTTAGCCTTTCCCATATAAATGTCTTTCGCGACAAAAAATATATTTTGTGAACCGGAAACGTAAAAAAATACATCTAAGCGGTTTTGGATAGAGAATTAAATTCTGAGTTCAATGATATAAATATATTCAAAATTACTTTTAAAATGTTAGCCTTTCCCCTATAAATGTCTTTCGCGACAAAAATTTTATTTTGTGAGAAAACGTAAAAAAATACATCTAAGCGGTTTTGGATAGAGAATTAAATTCTGAGTTCAATGATATAAATATATTCAAAATTATTTTTAAAATGTTAGCTTTTCCCCTATAAATGTCTTTCGCGACAAAATATTTATTTTGTGGACCGGAAATTAAAAATACATCTAAGCGGTTTTGGATAGAGAATTAAATTCTGAGTTCAATGATATAAATATATTCAAAATTACTTTTAAAATGTTAGCCTTTCCCCTATAAATGTCTTTCGCGACAAAATATTTATTTTGTGAACCGGAAATTAAAAATACATCTAAGCGGTTTTGGATAGAGAATTAAATTCTGAGTTCAATGATATATATATATTCAAAATTACTTTTAAAATGTTAGCCTTTCCCCTATAAATGTCTTTCGCGACAAAAGATTTATTTTGTGAACCGAAAACGTAAAAAATAACATCTAAGCGGTATTGGATAGAGAATTAAATTCTGAGTTCAATGATATAAATATATTCAAAATTATGTTTAAAATGTTAGCCTTTCCCCTATAAATGTCTTTCGCGACAAAATATTTATTTTGTAAACCGGAAATTAAAAATATATCTAAGCGGTTTTGGATAGAGAATTAAATTCTGAGTTCAATGATATATATATATTCAAAATTACTTTTAAAATGTTAGCCTTTCCCCTATAAATGTCTTTCGCGACAAAATATTTATTTTGTGAACCGGAAACGTAAAAAAATACATCTAAGCGGTTTTGGATAGAGAATCAAATTCTGAGTTCAATGATATAAATATATTCAAAATTACATTTAAAATGTTAGCCTTTTCCCTATAAATGTCTTTCGCGACAAAATATTTATTTTGTGAACCGGAAATTAAAAATACATCTAAGCGGTTTTGGATAGAGAATTAAATTCTGAGTTCAATGATATAAATATATTCAAAATTACTTTTAAAATGCTAGCCTTTCCCATATAAATGTCTTTCGCGACAAAAAATTTATTTTGTGAACCGGAAACGTAATAAAATACATCTAACCTCTTTTGGATAGAGAATTAAATTCTGAGTTCAATGATATAAATATATTCAAAATTACTTTTAAAATGTTAGCCTTGCCCCTATAAATGTCTTTTGCGACAAAATATTTATTTTGTGAACCGGAAATTAAAAATACATCTAAGCGGTTTTGGATAGAGAATTAAATTCTGAGTTCAATGATATAAATATATTCAAAATTATTTTTAAAATGTTAGCCTTTCCCCTATAAATGTCTTTCGCGACAAAATATTTATTTTGTGAACCGGAAATTAAAAATACATCTAAGCGGTTTTGGATAGAGAATTAAATTCTGAGTTCAATGATATAAATATATTCAAAATTACTTTTAAAATGTTAGCCTTTCCCATATAAATGTCTTTCGCGACAAAAAATTTATTTTGTGAACCGGAAACGTAATAAAATACATCTAAGCGGTTTTGGATAGAGAATTAAATTCTGAGTTCAATGATATAAATATATTCAAAATTACTTTTAAAATGCTAGCCTTTTCCCTATAAATGTCTTTCGCGACAAAAAATTTATTTTGTGAACCGGAAACGTAATAAAATACATCTAACCTCTTTTGGATAGAGAATTAAATTCTGAGTTCAATGATATAAATATATTCAAAATTACTTTTAAAATGTTAGCCTTTCCCCTATAAATGTCTTTCGCGACAAAAGATTTCTTTTGTGAACCGGAAACGTAAAAAAATACATCTAAGCGGTTTTGGATAGAGAATTAAATTCTGAGTTCAATGATATAAATATATTCAAAATTACATTTAAAATGTTAGCCTTTTCCCTATAAATGTCTTTCGCGACAAAATATTTATTTTGTGAACCGGAAATTAAAAATACATCTAAGCGGTTTTGGATAGAGAATTAAATTCTGAGTTCAATGATATAAATATATTCAAAATTACTTTTAAAATGTTAGCCTTTTCCCTATAAATGTCTTTCGCGACAAAATATTTATTTTGTGAACCGGAAATTAAAAATACATCTAAGCGGTTTTGGATAGAGAATTAAATTCTGAGTTCAATGATATATATATATTCAAAATTACTTTTAAAATGTTAGCCTTTCCCCTATAAATGTCTTTCGCGACAAAAGATTTATTTTGTGAACCGAAAACGTAAAAAATAACATCTATGCGGTATTGGATAGAGAATTAAATTCTGAGTTCAATGATATAAAAATATTCAAAATTTTGTTTAAAATGTTAGCCTTTCCCCTATAAATGTCTTTCGCGACAAAATATTTATTTTGTAAACCGGAAATTAAAAATATATCTAAGCGGTTTTGGATAGAGAATTAAATTCTGAGTTCAATGATATATATATATTCAAAATTACTTTTAAAATGTTAGCCTTTCCCCTATAAATGTCTTTCGCGACAAAATATTTATTTTGTGAACCGGAAACGTAAAAAAATACATCTAAGCGGTTTTGGATAGAGAATCAAATTCTGAGTTCAATGATATAAATATATTCAAAATTACATTTAAAATGTTAGCCTTTTCCCTATAAATGTCTTTCGCGACAAAATATTTATTTTGTGAACCGGAAATTAAAAATACATCTAAGCGGTTTTGGATAGAGAATTAAATTCTGAGTTCAATGATATAAATATATTCAAAATTACTTTTAAAATGCTAGCCTTTCCCATATAAATGTCTTTCGCGACAAAAAATTTATTTTGTGAACCGGAAACGTAATAAAATACATCTAACCTCTTTTGGATAGAGAATTAAATTCTGAGTTCAATGATATAAATATATTCAAAATTACTTTTAAAATGTTAGCCTTGCCCCTATAAATGTCTTTTGCGACAAAATATTTATTTTGTGAACCGGAAATTAAAAATACATCTAAGCGGTTTTGGATAGAGAATTAAATTCTGAGTTCAATGATATAAATATATTCAAAATTATTTTTAAAATGTTAGCCTTTCCCCTATAAATGTCTTTCGCGAAAAAAAATATTTATTTTGTTAACCGGAAATTAAAAATACATCTAAGCGGTTTTGGATAGAGAATTAAATTCTGAGTACAATGATATAAAATATATTCAAAATTACTTTTAAAATGTTAGCCTTTCCCATATAAATGTCTTTCGCGACAAAAAATTTATTTTGTGAACCGGAAACGTAATAAAATACATCTAAGCGGTTTTGGATAGAGAATTAAATTCTGAGTTCAATGATATAAATATATTCAAAATTACTTTTAAAATGCTAGCCTTTTCCCTATAAATGTCTTTCGCGACAAAAAATTTATTTTGTGAACCGGAAATTAAAAATACATCTAAGCGGTTTTGGATAGAGAATTAAATTCTGAGTTCATTGATATAAATATATTCAATCCCCTATAAATGTCTTTCGCGACAAAATATTTATTTTGTGAACCGGAAACGTTATAAAATACATCTAAGAGGTTTTGGATAGAGAATTAAATTCTGAGTTCAATGATATAAATATATTCAAAATTACTTTTAAAATGTTAGCCTTTCCCATATAAATGTCTTTCGCGACAAAAAATATATTTTGTGAACCGGAAACGTAAAAAAATACATCTAAGCGGTTTTGGATAGAGAATTAAATTCTGAGTTCAATGATATAAATATATTCAAAATTACTTTTAAAATGTTAGCCTTTCCCCTATAAATGTCTTTCGCGACAAAAATTTTATTTTGTGAGAAAACGTAAAAAAATACATCTAAGCGGTTTTGGATAGAGAATTAAATTCTGAGTTCAATGATATAAATATATTCAAAATTATTTTTAAAATGTTAGCCTTTCCCCTATAAATGTCTTTCGCGACAAAATATTTATTTTGTGGACCGGAAATTAAAAATACATCTAAGCGGTTTTGGATAGAGAATTAAATTCTGAGTTCAATGATATAAATATATTCAAAATTACTTTTAAAATGTTAGCCTTTCCCCTATAAATGTCTTTCGCGACAAAATATTTATTTTGTGAACCGGAAATTAAAAATACATCTAAGCGGTTTTGGATAGAGAATTAAATTCTGAGTTCAATGATATATATATATTCAAAATTACTTTTAAAATGTTAGCCTTTCCCCTATAAATGTCTTTCGCGACAAAAGATTTATTTTGTGAACCGAAAACGTAAAAAATAACATCTAAGCGGTATTGGATAGAGAATTAAATTCTGAGTTCAATGATATAAATATATTCAAAATTATGTTTAAAATGTTAGCCTTTCCCCTATAAATGTCTTTCGCGACAAAATATTTATTTTGTAAACCGGAAATTAAAAATATATCTAAGCGGTTTTGGATAGAGAATTAAATTCTGAGTTCAATGATATATATATATTCAAAATTACTTTTAAAATGTTAGCCTTTCCCCTATAAATGTCTTTCGCGACAAAATATTTATTTTGTGAACCGGAAACGTAAAAAAATACATCTAAGCGGTTTTGGATAGAGAATCAAATTCTGAGTTCAATGATATAAATATATTCAAAATTACATTTAAAATGTTAGCCTTTTCCCTATAAATGTCTTTCGCGACAAAATATTTATTTTGTGAACCGGAAAGGTAATAAAATACATCTAAGCGGTATTGGATAGAGAATTAAATTCTGAGTTCAATGATATAAATATATTCAAAATTACTTTTAAAATGTTAGCCTTTTCCCTATAAATGTCTTTCGCGACAAAAATTTTATTTTGTGAACCGAAAACGTAAAAAAATACATCTAAGCGGTTTTGGATAGAGAATTATATTCTGAGTTCAATGATATAAATATATTCAAAATTACTTTTAAAATGTCAGCCTTTCCCCTATAAATGTCTTTCGCCACAAAAGATTTATTTTGTGAATCGGAAACGTAAAAAAATACATCTAAGAGGTTTTGGATAGAGAATTAAATTCTGAGTTCAGTGATATAAATATATTCAAAATTACTTTTAAAATGTTAGCCTTTCCCCTATAAATGTCTTTCGCCACAAAAGATTTATTTTGTGAACCGGAAACGTAAAAAAATACATCTAAGCGGTTTTGGATAGAGAATTAAATTCTGAGTTCAGTGATATAAATATATTCAAAATTACTTTTAAAATGTCAGCCTTTCCCCTATAAATGTCTTTCGCCACAAAAGATTTATTTTGTGAATCGGAAACGTAAAAAAATACATCTAAGAGGTTTTGGATAGAGAATTAAATTCTGAGTTTAGTGATATAAATATATTCAAAATTACTTTTAAAATGTTAGCCTTTTCCCTATAAATGTCTTTCGCGACAAAAATTTTATTTTGTGAACCGAAAACGTAAAAAAATACATCTAAGCGGTTTTGGATAGAGAATTAAATTCTGTGTTCAATGATATAAATATATTCAAAATTACTTTTAAAATGTTAGCCTTTCCCATATAAATGTCTTTCGCGACAAATAATTTATTTTGTGAACCGGAAAGGTAATAAAATACATCTAAGCGGTATTGGATAGAGAATTAAATTCTGAGTTCAATGATATAAATATATTCAAAATTACTTTTAAAATGTTAGCCTTTTCCCTATAAATGTCTTTCGCGACAAAAATTTTATTTTGTGAACCGAAAACGTAAAAAAATACATCTAAGCGGTTTTGGATAGAGAATTAAATTCTGAGTTCAATGATATAAATATATTCAAAATTACTTTTAAAATGTTAGCCTTTCCTATATAAATGTCTTTCGCGACAAAAAATTTATTTTGTGAACCGGAAACGTAAAAAAATACATCTAAGCGGTTTTGGATAGAGAATTAAATTCTCAGTTCAATGATATAAATATATTCAAAATTACTTTTAAAATGTTAGCCTTTCCCCCTATAAATGTCTTTCGCGACAAAATAATTTTGTGAACCAGAAATTAAAAATACATCTAAGCGGTTTTGGATAGAGAATTAAATTCTGAGTTCAATGATATAAATATATTCAAAATTACTTTTAAAATGTTAGCCTTTCCCCTATAAATGTCTTTCGCGACAAAATATTTATTTTGTGAACCGGAAATTAAAAATACATCTAAGCGGTTTTGGATAGAGAATTAAATTCTGAGTTCATTGATATAAATATATTCAATCCCCTATAAATGTCTTTCGCGACAAAATATTTATTTTGTGAACCGGAAACGTTATAAAATACATCTAAGAGGTTTTGGATAGAGAATTAAATTCTGAGTTCAATGATATAAATATATTCAAAATTACTTTTAAAATGTTAGCCTTTCATATAAATGTCTTTCGCGACAAAAAATATATTTTGTGAACCGGAAACGTAAAAAAATACATCTAAGCGGTTTTGGATAGAGAATTAAATTCTGAGTTCAATGATATAAATATATTCAAAATTACTTTTAAAATGTTAGCCTTTCCCCTATAAATGTCTTTCGCGACAAAATTATTTTGTGAGAAAACGTAAAAAAATACATCTAAGCGGTTTTGGATAGAGAATTAAATTCTGAGTTCAATGATATAAATATATTCAAAATTATTTTTAAAATATTAGCCTTTCCCCTATAAATGTCTTTCGCGACAAAATATTTATTTTGTGGACCGGAAATTAAAAATACATCTAAGCGGATTTGGATAGAGAATTAAATTCTGAGTTCAATGATATAAATATATTCAAAATTACTTTTAAAATGTTAGCCTTTCCCCTATAAATGTCTTTCGCGACAAAATATTTATTTTGTGAACCGGAAATTAAAAATACATCTAAGCGGTTTTGGATAGAGAATTAAATTCTGAGTTCAATGATATATATATATTCAAAATTACTTTTAAAATGTTAGCCTTTCCCCTATAAATGTCTTTCGCAACAAAAGATTTATTTTGTGAACCGAAAACGTAAAAAATAACATCTAAGCGGTATTGGATAGAGAATTAAATTCTGAGTTCAATGATATAAATATATTCAAAATTATGTTTAAAATGTTAGCCTTTCCCCTATAAATGTCTTTCGCGACAAAATATTTATTTTGTGGACCGGAAATTAAAAATACATCTAAGCGGTTTTGGATAGAGAATTAAATTCTGAGTTCAATGATATAAATATATTCAAAATTACTTTTAAAATGTTAGCCTTTCCCCTATAAATGTCTTTCGCGACAAAATATTTATTTTGTGAACCGGAAATTAAAAATACATCTAAGCGGTTTTGGATAGAGAATTAAATTCTGAGTTCAATGATATATATATATTCAAAATTACTTTTAAAATGTTAGCCTTTCCCCTATAAATGTCTTTCGCGACAAAAGATTTATTTTGTGAACCGAAAACGTAAAAAATAACATCTAAGCGGTATTGGATAGAGAATTAAATTCTGAGTTCAATGATATAAATATATTCAAAATTATGTTTAAAATGTTAGCCTTTCCCCTATAAATGTCTTTCGCGACAAAATATTTATTTTGTAAACCGGAAATTAAAAATATATCTAAGCGGTTTTGGATAGAGAATTAAATTCTGAGTTCAATGATATATATATATTCAAAATTACTTTTAAAATGTTAGCCTTTCCCCTATAAATGTCTTTCGCGACAAAATATTTATTTTGTGAACCGGAAACGTAAAAAAATACATCTAAGCGGTTTTGGATAGAGAATCAAATTCTGAGTTCAATGATATAAATATATTCAAAATTACATTTAAAATGTTAGCCTTTTCCCTATAAATGTCTTTCGCGACAAAATATTTATTTTGTGAACCGGAAAGGTAATAAAATACATCTAAGCGGTATTGGATAGAGAATTAAATTCTGAGTTCAATGATATAAATATATTCAAAATTACTTTTAAAATGTTAGCCTTTTCCCTATAAATGTCTTTCGCGACAAAAATTTTATTTTGTGAACCGTAAACGTAAAAAAATACATCTAAGCGGTTTTGGATAGAGAATTATATTCTGAGTTCAATGATATAAATATATTCAAAATTACTTTTAAAATGTTAGCCTTTCCTATATAAATGTCTTTCGCGACAAAAAATTTATTTTGTGAACCGGAAACGTTATAAAATACATCTAAGCGGTATTGGATAGAGAATTAAATTCTGAGTTCAGTGATATAAATATATTCAAAATTACTTTTAAAATGTTAGCCTTTCCCCTATAAATGTCTTTCGCCACAAAAGATTTATTTTGTGAACCGGAAACGTAAAAAAATACATCTAAGCGGTTTTGGATAGAGAATTAAATTCTGAGTTCAGTGATATAAATATATTCAAAATTACTTTTAAAATGTCAGCCTTTCCCCTATAAATGTCTTTCGCCACAAAAAATTTATTTTGTGAACCGGAAACGTTATAAAATACATCTAAGCGGTATTGGATAGAGAATTAAATTCTGAGTTCAGTGATATAAATATATTCAAAATTACTTTTAAAATGTTAGCCTTTCCCCTATAAATGTCTTTCGCCACAAAAGATTTATTTTGTGAACCGGAAACGTAAAAAAATACATCTAAGCGGTTTTGGATAGAGAATTAAATTCTGAGTTCAGTGATATAAATATATTCAAAATTACTTTTAAAATGTCAGCCTTTCCCCTATAAATGTCTTTCGCCACAAAAGATTTATTTTGTGAATCGGAAACGTAAAAAAATATATCTAAGCGGTTTTGGATAGAGAATTAAATTCTGAGTTTAGTGATATAAATATATTCAAAATTACTTTTAAAATGTTAGCCTTTTCCCTATAAATGTCTTTCGCGACAAAAATTTTATTTTGTGAACCGAAAACGTAAAAAAATACATCTAAGCGATTTTGGATAGAGAATTAAATTCTGAGTTCAATGATATAAATATATTCAAAATTACTTTTAAAATGTTAGCCTTTCCCATATAAATGTCTTTCGCGACAAATAATTTATTTTGTGAACCGGAAAGGTAATAAAATACATCTAAGCGGTATTGGATAGAGAATTAAATTCTGAGTTCAATGATATAAATATATTCAAAATTACTTTTAAAATGTTAGCCTTTTCCCTATAAATGTCTTTCGCGACAAAAATTTTATTTTGTGAACCGAAAACGTAAAAAAATACATCTAAGCGGTTTTGGATAGAGAATTAAATTCTGAGTTCAATGATATAAATATATTCAAAATTACTTTTAAAATGTTAGCCTTTCCTATATAAATGTCTTTCGCGACAAAAAATTTATTTTGTGAACCGGAAACGTAAAAAAATACATCTAAGCGGTTTTGGATAGAGAATTAAATTCTCAGTTCAATGATATAAATATATTCAAAATTACTTTTAAAATGTTAGCCTTTCCCCCTATAAATGTCTTTCGCGACAAAATAATTTTGTGAACCAGAAATTAAAAATACATCTAAGCGGTTTTGGATAGAGAATTAAATTCTGAGTTCAATGATATAAATATATTCAAAATTACTTTTAAAATGTTAGCCTTTCCCCTATAAATGTCTTTCGCGACAAAATATTTATTTTGTGAACCGGAAATTAAAAATACATCTAAGCGGTTTTGGATAGAGAATTAAATTCTGAGTTCATTGATATAAATATATTCAATCCCCTATAAATGTCTTTCGCGACAAAATATTTATTTTGTGAACCGGAAACGTTATAAAATACATCTAAGAGGTTTTGGATAGAGAATTAAATTCTGAGTTCAATGATATAAATATATTCAAAATTACTTTTAAAATGTTAGCCTTTTCCCTATAAATGTCTTTCGCGACAAAAATTTTATTTTGTGAACCGTAAACGTAAAAAAATACATCTAAGCGGTTTTGGATAGAGAATTATATTCTGAGTTCAATGATATAAATATATTCAAAATTACTTTTAAAATGTTAGCCTTTCCTATATAAATGTCTTTCGCGACAAAAAATTTATTTTGTGAACCGGAAACGTTATAAAATACATCTAAGCGGTATTGGATAGAGAATTAAATTCTGAGTTCAGTGATATAAATATATTCAAAATTACTTTTAAAATGTTAGCCTTTCCCCTATAAATGTCTTTCGCCACAAAAGATTTATTTTGTGAACCGGAAACGTAAAAAAATACATCTAAGCGGTTTTGGATAGAGAATTAAATTCTGAGTTCAGTGATATAAATATATTCAAAATTACTTTTAAAATGTCAGCCTTTCCCCTATAAATGTCTTTCGCCACAAAAGATTTATTTTGTGAATCGGAAACGTAAAAAAATATATCTAAGCGGTTTTGGATAGAGAATTAAATTCTGAGTTTAGTGATATAAATATATTCAAAATTACTTTTAAAATGTTAGCCTTTTCCCTATAAATGTCTTTCGCGACAAAAATTTTATTTTGTGAATCGGAAACGTAAAAAAATATATCTAAGCGGTTTTGGATAGAGAATTAAATTCTGAGTTTAGTGATATAAATATATTCAAAATTACTTTTAAAATGTTAGCCTTTCCTATATAAATGTCTTTCGCGACAAAAAATTTATTTTGTGAACCGGAAACGTTATAAAATACATCTAAGCGGTATTGGATAGAGAATTAAATTCTGAGTTCAGTGATATAAATATATTCAAAATTACTTTTAAAATGTTAGCCTTTCCCCTATAAATGTCTTTCGCCACAAAAGATTTATTTTGTGAACCGGAAACGTAAAAAAATACATCTAAGCGGTTTTGGATAGAGAATTAAATTCTGAGTTCAGTGATATAAATATATTCAAAATTACTTTTAAAATGTCAGCCTTTCCCCTATAAATGTCTTTCGCCACAAAAGATTTATTTTGTGAATCGGAAACGTAAAAAAATATATCTAAGCGGTTTTGGATAGAGAATTAAATTCTGAGTTTAGTGATATAAATATATTCAAAATTACTTTTAAAATGTTAGCCTTTTCCCTATAAATGTCTTTCGCGACAAAAATTTTATTTTGTGAACCGAAAACGTAAAAAAATACATCTAAACGGTTTTGGATAGAGAATTAAATTCTGAGTTCAATGATATAAATATATTCAAAATTACTTTTAAAATGTTAGCCTTTCCCATATAAATGTCTTTCGCGACAAATAATTTATTTTGTGAACCGGAAAGGTAATAAAATACATCTAAGCGGTATTGGATAGAGAATTAAATTCTGAGTTCAATGATATAAATATATTCAAAATTACTTTTAAAATGTTAGCCTTTTCCCTATAAATGTCTTTCGCGACAAAAATTTTATTTTGTGAACCGAAAACGTAAAAAAATACATCTAAGCGGTTTTGGATAGAGAATTAAATTCTGAGTTCAATGATATAAATATATTCAAAATTACTTTTAAAATGTTAGCCTTTCCTATATAAATGTCTTTCGCGACAAAAAATTTATTTTGTGAACCGGAAACGTAAAAAAATACATCTAAGCGGTTTTGGATAGAGAATTAAATTCTCAGTTCAATGATATAAATATATTCAAAATTACTTTTAAAATGTTAGCCTTTCCCCCTATAAATGTCTTTCGCGACAAAATAATTTTGTGAACCAGAAATTAAAAATACATCTAAGCGGTTTTGGATAGAGAATTAAATTCTGAGTTCAATGATATAAATATATTCAAAATTACTTTTAAAATGTTAGCCTTTCCCCTATAAATGTCTTTCGCGACAAAATATTTATTTTGTGAACCGGAAATTAAAAATACATCTAAGCGGTTTTGGATAGAGAATTAAATTCTGAGTTCATTGATATAAATATATTCAATCCCCTATAAATGTCTTTCGCGACAAAATATTTATTTTGTGAACCGGAAACGTTATAAAATACATCTAAGAGGTTTTGGATAGAGAATTAAATTCTGAGTTCAATGATATAAATATATTCAAAATTACTTTTAAAATGTTAGCCTTTCCCATATAAATGTCTTTCGCGACAAAAAATATTTTTTGTGAACCGGAAACGTAAAAAAATACATCTAAGCGGTTTTGGATAGAGAATTAAATTCTGAGTTCAATGATATAAATATATTCAAAATTACTTTTAAAATGTTAGCCTTTCCCCTATAAATGTCTTTCGCGACAAAATTATTTTGTGAGAAAACGTAAAAAAATACATCTAAGCGGTTTTGGATAGAGAATTAAATTCTGAGTTCAATGATATAAATATATTCAAAATTATTTTTAAAATGTTAGCCTTTCCCCTATAAATGTCTTTCGCGACAAAATATTTATTTTGTGGACCGGAAATTAAAAATACATCTAAGCGGTTTTGGATAGAGAATTAAATTCTGAGTTCAATGATATAAATATATTCAAAATTACTTTTAAAATGTTAGCCTTTCCCCTATAAATGTCTTTCGCGACAAAATATTTATTTTGTGAACCGGAAATTAAAAATACATCTAAGCGGTTTTGGATAGAGAATTAAATTCTGAGTTCAATGATATATATATATTCAAAATTACTTTTAAAATGTTAGCCTTTCCCCTATAAATGTCTTTCGCGACAAAAGATTTATTTTGTGAACCGAAAACGTAAAAAATAACATCTAAGCGGTATTGGATAGAGAATTAAATTCTGAGTTCAATGATATAAATATTTTCAAAATTATGTTTAAAATGTTAGCCTTTCCCCTATAAATGTCTTTCGCGACAAAATATTTATTTTGTAAACCGGAAATTAAAAATATATCTAAGCGGTTTTGGATAGAGAATTAAATTCTGAGTTCAATGATATATATATATTCAAAATTACTTTTAAAATGTTAGCCTTTCCCCTATAAATGTCTTACGCGACAAAATATTTATTTTGTGAACCGGAAACGTAAAAAAATACATCTAAGCGGTTTTGGATAGAGAATCAAATTCTGAGTTCAATGATATAAATATATTCAAAATTACATTTAAAATGTTAGCCTTTTCCCTATAAATGTCTTTCGCGACAAAATATTTATTTTGTGAACCGGAAAGGTAATAAAATACATCTAAGCGGTATTGGATAGAGAATTAAATTCTGAGTTCAATGATATAAATATATTCAAAATTACTTTTAAAATGTTAGCCTTTTCCCTATAAATGTCTTTCGCGACAAAAATTTTATTTTGTGAACCGAAAACGTAAAAAAATACATCTAAGCGGTTTTGGATAGAGAATTATATTCTGAGTTCAATGATATAAATATATTCAAAATTACTTTTAAAATGTCAGCCTTTCCCCTATAAATGTCTTTCGCCACAAAAGATTTATTTTGTGAATCGGAAACGTAAAAAAATACATCTAAGAGGTTTTGGATAGAGAATTAAATTCTGAGTTCAGTGATATAAATATATTCAAAATTACTTTTAAAATGTTAGCCTTTCCCCTATAAATGTCTTTCGCCACAAAAGATTTATTTTGTGAACCGGAAACGTAAAAAAATACATCTAAGCGGTTTTGGATAGAGAATTAAATTCTGAGTTCAGTGATATAAATATATTCAAAATTACTTTTAAAATGTCAGCCTTTCCCCTATAAATGTCTTTCGCCACAAAAGATTTATTTTGTGAATCGGAAACGTAAAAAAATACATCTAAGAGGTTTTGGATAGAGAATTAAATTCTGAGTTTAGTGATATAAATATATTCAAAATTACTTTTAAAATGTTAGCCTTTTCCCTATAAATGTCTTTCGCGACAAAAATTTTATTTTGTGAACCGAAAACGTAAAAAAATACATCTAAGCGGTTTTGGATAGAGAATTAAATTCTGTGTTCAATGATATAAATATATTCAAAATTACTTTTAAAATGTTAGCCTTTCCCATATAAATGTCTTTCGCGACAAATAATTTATTTTGTGAACCGGAAAGGTAATAAAATACATCTAAGCGGTATTGGATAGAGAATTAAATTCTGAGTTCAATGATATAAATATATTCAAAATTACTTTTAAAATGTTAGCCTTTTCCCTATAAATGTCTTTCGCGACAAAAATTTTATTTTGTGAACCGAAAACGTAAAAAAATACATCTAAGCGGTTTTGGATAGAGAATTAAATTCTGAGTTCAATGATATAAATATATTCAAAATTACTTTTAAAATGTTAGCCTTTCCTATATAAATGTCTTTCGCGACAAAAAATTTATTTTGTGAACCGGAAACGTAAAAAAATACATCTAAGCGGTTTTGGATAGAGAATTAAATTCTCAGTTCAATGATATAAATATATTCAAAATTACTTTTAAAATGTTAGCCTTTCCCCCTATAAATGTCTTTCGCGACAAAATAATTTTGTGAACCAGAAATTAAAAATACATCTAAGCGGTTTTGGATAGAGAATTAAATTCTGAGTTCAATGATATAAATATATTCAAAATTACTTTTAAAATGTTAGCCTTTCCCCTATAAATGTCTTTCGCGACAAAATATTTATTTTGTGAACCGGAAATTAAAAATACATCTAAGCGGTTTTGGATAGAGAATTAAATTCTGAGTTCATTGATATAAATATATTCAATCCCCTATAAATGTCTTTCGCGACAAAATATTTATTTTGTGAACCGGAAACGTTATAAAATACATCTAAGAGGTTTTGGATAGAGAATTAAATTCTGAGTTCAATGATATAAATATATTCAAAATTACTTTTAAAATGTTAGCCTTTCCCATATAAATGTCTTTCGCGACAAAAAATATATTTTGTGAACCGGAAACGTAAAAAAATACATCTAAGCGGTTTTGGATAGAGAATTAAATTCTGAGTTCAATGATATAAATATATTCAAAATTACTTTTAAAATGTTAGCCTTTCCCCTATAAATGTCTTTCGCGACAAAATTATTTTGTGAGAAAACGTAAAAAAATACATCTAAGCGGTTTTGGATAGAGAATTAAATTCTGAGTTCAATGATATAAATATATTCAAAATTATTTTTAAAATATTAGCCTTTCCCCTATAAATGTCTTTCGCGACAAAATATTTATTTTGTGGACCGGAAATTAAAAATACATCTAAGCGGTTTTGGATAGAGAATTAAATTCTGAGTTCAATGATATAAATATATTCAAAATTACTTTTAAAATGTTAGCCTTTCCCTTATAAATGTCTTTCGCGACAAAATATTTATTTTGTGAACCGGAAATTAAAAATACATCTAAGCGGTTTTGGATATAGAATTAAATTCTGAGTTCAATGATATATATATATTCAAAATTACTTTTAAAATGTTAGCCTTTCCCCTATAAATGTCTTTCGCGACAAAAGATTTATTTTGTGAACCGAAAACGTAAAAAATAACATCTAAGCGGTATTGGATAGAGAATTAAATTCTGAGTTCAATGATATAAATATATTCAAAATTATGTTTAAAATGTTAGCCTTTCCCCTATAAATGTCTTTCGCGACAAAATATTTATTTTGTGGACCGGAAATTAAAAATACATCTAAGCGGTTTTGGATAGAGAATTAAATTCTGAGTTCAATGATATAAATATATTCAAAATTACTTTTAAAATGTTAGCCTTTCCCCTATAAATGTCTTTCGCGACAAAATATTTATTTTGTGAACCGGAAATTAAAAATACATCTAAGCGGTTTTGGATAGAGAATTAAATTCTGAGTTCAATGATATATATATATTCAAAATTACTTTTAAAATGTTAGCCTTTCCCCTATAAATGTCTTTCGCGACAAAAGATTTATTTTGTGAACCGAAAACGTAAAAAATAACATCTAAGCGGTATTGGATAGAGAATTAAATTCTGAGTTCAATGATATAAATATATTCAAAATTATGTTTAAAATGTTAGCCTTTCCCCTATAAATGTCTTTCGCGACAAAATATTTATTTTGTAAACCGGAAATTAAAAATATATCTAAGCGGTTTTGGATAGAGAATTAAATTCTGAGTTCAATGATATATATATATTCAAAATTACTTTTAAAATGTTAGCCTTTCCCCTATAAATGTCTTTCGCGACAAAATATTTATTTTGTGAACCGGAAACGTAAAAAAATACATCTAAGCGGTTTTGGATAGAGAATCAAATTCTGAGTTCAATGATATAAATATATTCAAAATTACATTTAAAATGTTAGCCTTTTCCCTATAAATGTCTTTCGCGACAAAATATTTATTTTGTGAACCGGAAAGGTAATAAAATACATCTAAGCGGTATTGGATAGAGAATTAAATTCTGAGTTCAATGATATAAATATATTCAAAATTACTTTTAAAATGTTAACCTTTTCCCTATAAATGTCTTTCGCGACAAAAATTTTATTTTGTGAACCGTAAACGTAAAAAAATACATCTAAGCGGTTTTGGATAGAGAATTATATTCTGAGTTCAATGATATAAATATATTCAAAATTACTTTTAAAATGTTAGCCTTTCCTATATAAATGTCTTTCACGACAAAAAATTTATTTTGTGAACCGGAAACGTTATAAAATACATCTAAGCGGTATTGGATAGAGAATTAAATTCTGAGTTCAGTGATATAAATATATTCAAAATTACTTTTAAAATGTTAGCCTTTCCCCTATAAATGTCTTTCGCCACAAAAGATTTATTTTGTGAACCGGAAACGTAAAAAAATACATCTAAGCGGTTTTGGATAGAGAATTAAATTCTGAGTTCAGTGATATAAATATATTCAAAATTACTTTTAAAATGTCAGCCTTTCCCCTATAAATGTCTTTCGCCACAAAAGATTTATTTTGTGAATCGGAAACGTAAAAAAATATATCTAAGCGGTTTTGGATAGAGAATTAAATTCTGAGTTTAGTGATATAAATATATTCAAAATTACTTTTAAAATGTTAGCCTTTTCCCTATAAATGTCTTTCGCGACAAAAATTTTATTTTGTGAACCGAAAACGTAAAAAAATACATCTAAGCGGTTTTGGATAGAGAATTAAATTCTGAGTTCAATGATATAAATATATTCAAAATTACTTTTAAAATGTTAGCCTTTCCCATATAAATGTCTTTCGCGACAAATAATTTATTTTGTGAACCGGAAAGGTAATAAAATACATCTAAGCGGTATTGGATAGAGAATTAAATTCTGAGTTCAATGATATAAATATATTCAAAATTACTTTTAAAATGTTAGCCTTTTCCCTATAAATGTCTTTCGCGACAAAAATTTTATTTTGTGAACCGAAAACGTAAAAAAATACATCTAAGCGGTTTTGGATAGAGAATTAAATTCTGAGTTTAGTGATATAAATATATTCAAAATTACTTTTAAAATGTTAGCCTTTTCCCTATAAATGTCTTTCGCGACAAAAATTTTATTTTGTGAACCGAAAACGTAAAAAAATACATCTAAGCGGTTTTGGATAGAGAATTAAATTCTGAGTTCAGTGATATAAATATATTCAAAATTACTTTTAAAATGTCAGCCTTTCCCCTATAAATGTCTTTCGCCACAAAAGATTTATTTTGTGAATCGGAAACGTAAAAAAATATATCTAAGCGGTTTTGGATAGAGAATTAAATTCTGAGTTTAGTGATATAAATATATTCAAAATTACTTTTAAAATGTTAGCCTTTTCCCTATAAATGTCTTTCGCGACAAAAATTTTATTTTGTGAACCGAAAACGTAAAAAAATACATCTAAGCGGTTTTGGATAGAGAATTAAATTCTGAGTTCAATGATATAAATATATTCAAAATTACTTTTAAAATGTTAGCCTTTCCCATATAAATGTCTTTCGCGACAAATAATTTATTTTGTGAACCGGAAAGGTAATAAAATACATCTAAGCGGTATTGGATAGAGAATTAAATTCTGAGTTCAATGATATAAATATATTCAAAATTACTTTTAAAATGTCAGCCTTTCCCCTATAAATGTCTTTCGCCACAAAAGATTTATTTTGTGAATCGGAAACGTAAAAAAATATATCTAAGCGGTTTTGGATAGAGAATTAAATTCTGAGTTTAGTGATATAAATATATTCAAAATTACTTTTAAAATGTTAGCCTTTTCCCTATAAATGTCTTTCGCGACAAAAATTTTATTTTGTGAACCGAAAACGTAAAAAAATACATCTAAGCGGTTTTGGATAGAGAATTAAATTCTGAGTTCAATGATATATATATATTCAAAATTACTTTTAAAATGTTAGCCTTTCCCCTATAAATGTCTTTCGCGACAAAAGATTTATTTTGTGAACCGAAAACGTAAAAAATAACATCTAAGCGGTATTGGATAGAGAATTAAATTCTGAGTTCAATGATATAAATATATTCAAAATTATGTTTAAAATGTTAGCCTTTCCCCTATAAATGTCTTTCGCGACAAAATATTTATTTTGTGGACCGGAAATTAAAAATACATCTAAGCGGTTTTGGATAGAGAATTAAATTCTGAGTTCAATGATATAAATATATTCAAAATTACTTTTAAAATGTTAGCCTTTCCCCTATAAATGTCTTTCGCGACAAAATATTTATTTTGTGAACCGGAAATTAAAAATACATCTAAGCGGTTTTGGATAGAGAATTAAATTCTGAGTTCATTGATATAAATATATTCAATCCCCTATAAATGTCTTTCGCGACAAAATATTTATTTTGTGAACCGGAAACGTTATAAAATACATCTAAGAGGTTTTGGATAGAGAATTAAATTCTGAGTTCAATGATATAAATATATTCAAAATTACTTTTAAAATGTTAGCCTTTTCCCTATAAATGTCTTTCGCGACAAAAATTTTATTTTGTGAACCGTAAACGTAAAAAAATACATCTAAGCGGTTTTGGATAGAGAATTATATTCTGAGTTCAATGATATAAATATATTCAAAATTACTTTTAAAATGTTAGCCTTTCCTATATAAATGTCTTTCGCGACAAAAAATTTATTTTGTGAACCGGAAACGTTATAAAATACATCTAAGCGGTATTGGATAGAGAATTAAATTCTGAGTTTAGTGATATAAATATATTCAAAATTACTTTTAAAATGTTAGCCTTTTCCCTATAAATGTCTTTCGCGACAAAAATTTTATTTTGTGAACCGAAAACGTAAAAAAATACATCTAAGCGGTTTTGGATAGAGAATTAAATTCTGAGTTCAATGATATAAATATATTCAAAATTACTTTTAAAATGTTAGCCTTTCCCATATAAATGTCTTTCGCGACAAATAATTTATTTTGTGAACCGGAAAGGTAATAAAATACATCTAAGCGGTATTGGATAGAGAATTAAATTCTGAGTTCAATGATATAAATATATTCAAAATTACTTTTAAAATGTTAGCCTTTTCCCTATAAATGTCTTTCGCGACAAAAATTTTATTTTGTGAACCGAAAACGTAAAAAAATACATCTAAGCGGTTTTGGATAGAGAATTAAATTCTGAGTTTAGTGATATAAATATATTCAAAATTACTTTTAAAATGTTAGCCTTTTCCCTATAAATGTCTTTCGCGACAAAAATTTTATTTTGTGAACCGAAAACGTAAAAAAATACATCTAAGCGGTTTTGGATAGAGAATTAAATTCTGAGTTCAGTGATATAAATATATTCAAAATTACTTTTAAAATGTCAGCCTTTCCCCTATAAATGTCTTTCGCCACAAAAGATTTATTTTGTGAATCGGAAACGTAAAAAAATATATCTAAGCGGTTTTGGATAGAGAATTAAATTCTGAGTTTAGTGATATAAATATATTCAAAATTACTTTTAAAATGTTAGCCTTTTCCCTATAAATGTCTTTCGCGACAAAAATTTTATTTTGTGAACCGAAAACGTAAAAAAATACATCTAAGCGGTTTTGGATAGAGAATTAAATTCTGAGTTCAATGATATAAATATATTCAAAATTACTTTTAAAATGTTAGCCTTTCCCATATAAATGTCTTTCGCGACAAATAATTTATTTTGTGAACCGGAAAGGTAATAAAATACATCTAAGCGGTATTGGATAGAGAATTAAATTCTGAGTTCAATGATATAAATATATTCAAAATTACTTTTAAAATGTCAGCCTTTCCCCTATAAATGTCTTTCGCCACAAAAGATTTATTTTGTGAATCGGAAACGTAAAAAAATATATCTAAGCGGTTTTGGATAGAGAATTAAATTCTGAGTTTAGTGATATAAATATATTCAAAATTACTTTTAAAATGTTAGCCTTTTCCCTATAAATGTCTTTCGCGACAAAAATTTTATTTTGTGAACCGAAAACGTAAAAAAATACATCTAAGCGGTTTTGGATAGAGAATTAAATTCTGAGTTCAATGATATATATATATTCAAAATTACTTTTAAAATGTTAGCCTTTCCCCTATAAATGTCTTTCGCGACAAAAGATTTATTTTGTGAACCGAAAACGTAAAAAATAACATCTAAGCGGTATTGGATAGAGAATTAAATTCTGAGTTCAATGATATAAATATATTCAAAATTATGTTTAAAATGTTAGCCTTTCCCCTATAAATGTCTTTCGCGACAAAATATTTATTTTGTGGACCGGAAATTAAAAATACATCTAAGCGGTTTTGGATAGAGAATTAAATTCTGAGTTCAATGATATAAATATATTCAAAATTACTTTTAAAATGTTAGCCTTTCCCCTATAAATGTCTTTCGCGACAAAATATTTATTTTGTGGACCGGAAATTAAAAATACATCTAAGCGGTTTTGGATAGAGAATTAAATTCTGAGTTCATTGATATAAATATATTCAATCCCCTATAAATGTCTTTCGCGACAAAATATTTATTTTGTGAACCGGAAACGTTATAAAATACATCTAAGAGGTTTTGGATAGAGAATTAAATTCTGAGTTCAATGATATAAATATATTCAAAATTACTTTTAAAATGTTAGCCTTTCCCATATAAATGTCTTTCGCGACAAAAAATATATTTTGTGAACCGGAAACGTAAAAAAATACATCTAAGCGGTTTTGGATAGAGAATTAAATTCTGAGTTCAATGATATAAATATATTCAAAATTACTTTTAAAATGTTAGCCTTTCCCCTATAAATGTCTTTCGCGACAAAATTATTTTGTGAGAAAACGTAAAAAAATACATCTAAGCGGTTTTGGATAGAGAATTAAATTCTGAGTTCAATGATATAAATATATTCAAAATTATTTTTAAAATATTAGCCTTTCCCCTATAAATGTCTTTCGCGACAAAATATTTATTTTGTGGACCGGAAATTAAAAATACATCTAAGCGGTTTTGGATAGAGAATTAAATTCTGAGTTCAATGATATAAATATATTCAAAATTACTTTTAAAATGTTAGCCTTTCCCCTATAAATGTCTTTCGCGACAAAATATTTATTTTGTGAACCGGAAATTAAAAATACATCTAAGCGGTTTTGGATAGAGAATTAAATTCTGAGTTCAATGATATATATATATTCAAAATTACTTTTAAAATGTTAGCCTTTCCCCTATAAATGTCTTTCGCGACAAAAGATTTATTTTGTGAACCGAAAACGTAAAAAATAACATCTAAGCGGTATTGGATAGAGAATTAAATTCTGAGTTCAATGATATAAATATATTCAAAATTATGTTTAAAATGTTAGCCTTTCCCCTATAAATGTCTTTCGCGACAAAATATTTATTTTGTGGACCGGAAATTAAAAATACATCTAAGCGGTTTTGGATAGAGAATTAAATTCTGAGTTCAATGATATAAATATATTCAAAATTACTTTTAAAATGTTAGCCTTTCCCCTATAAATGTCTTTCGCGACAAAATATTTATTTTGTGAACCGGAAATTAAAAATACATCTAAGCGGTTTTGGATAGAGAATTAAATTCTGAGTTCAATGATATATATATATTCAAAATTACTTTTAAAATGTTAGCCTTTCCCCTATAAATGTCTTTCGCGACAAAAGATTTATTTTGTGAACCGAAAACGTAAAAAATAACATCTAAGCGGTATTGGATAGAGAATTAAATTCTGAGTTCAATGATATAAATATATTCAAAATTATGTTTAAAATGTTAGCCTTTCCCCTATAAATGTCTTTCGCGACAAAATATTTATTTTGTAAACCGGAAATTAAAAATATATCTAAGCGGTTTTGGATAGAGAATTAAATTCTGAGTTCAATGATATATATATATTCAAAATTACTTTTAAAATGTTAGCCTTTCCCCTATAAATGTCTTTCGCGACAAAATATTTATTTTGTGAACCGGAAACGTAAAAAAATACATCTAAGCGGTTTTGGATAGAGAATCAAATTCTGAGTTCAATGATATAAATATATTCAAAATTACATTTAAAATGTTAGCCTTTTCCCTATAAATGTCTTTCGCGACAAAATATTTATTTTGTGAACCGGAAAGGTAATAAAATACATCTAAGCGGTATTGGATAGAGAATTAAATTCTGAGTTCAATGATATAAATATATTCAAAATTACTTTTAAAATGTTAGCCTTTTCCCTATAAATGTCTTTCGCGACAAAAATTTTATTTTGTGAACCGTAAACGTAAAAAAATACATCTAAGCGGTTTTGGATAGAGAATTATATTCTGAGTTCAATGATATAAATATATTCAAAATTACTTTTAAAATGTTAGCCTTTCCTATATAAATGTCTTTCGCGACAAAAAATTTATTTTGTGAACCGGAAACGTTATAAAATACATCTAAGCGGTATTGGATAGAGAATTAAATTCTGAGTTCAGTGATATAAATATATTCAAAATTACTTTTAAAATGTTAGCCTTTCCCCTATAAATGTCTTTCGCCACAAAAGATTTATTTTGTGAACCGGAAACGTAAAAAAATACATCTAAGCGGTTTTGGATAGAGAATTAAATTCTGAGTTCAGTGATATAAATATATTCAAAATTACTTTTAAAATGTCAGCCTTTCCCCTATAAATGTCTTTCGCCACAAAAGATTTATTTTGTGAATCGGAAACGTAAAAAAATATATCTAAGCGGTTTTGGATAGAGAATTAAATTCTGAGTTTAGTGATATAAATATATTCAAAATTACTTTTAAAATGTTAGCCTTTTCCCTATAAATGTCTTTCGCGACAAAAATTTTATTTTGTGAACCGAAAACGTAAAAAAATACATCTAAGCGGTTTTGGATAGAGAATTAAATTCTGAGTTCAATGATATAAATATATTCAAAATTACTTTTAAAATGTTAGCCTTTCCCATATAAATGTCTTTCGCGACAAATAATTTATTTTGTGAACCGGAAAGGTAATAAAATACATCTAAGCGGTATTGGATAGAGAATTAAATTCTGAGTTCAATGATATAAATATATTCAAAATTACTTTTAAAATGTTAGCCTTTTCCCTATAAATGTCTTTCGCGACAAAAATTTTATTTTGTGAACCGAAAACGTAAAAAAATACATCTAAGCGGTTTTGGATAGAGAATTAAATTCTGAGTTCAATGATATAAATATATTCAAAATTACTTTTAAAATGTTAGCCTTTCCTATATAAATGTCTTTCGCGACAAAAAATTTATTTTGTGAACCGGAAACGTAAAAAAATACATCTAAGCGGTTTTGGATAGAGAATTAAATTCTCAGTTCAATGATATAAATATATTCAAAATTACTTTTAAAATGTTAGCCTTTCCCCCTATAAATGTCTTTCGCGACAAAATAATTTTGTGAACCAGAAATTAAAAATACATCTAAGCGGTTTTGGATAGAGAATTAAATTCTGAGTTCAATGATATAAATATATTCAAAATTACTTTTAAAATGTTAGCCTTTCCCCTATAAATGTCTTTCGCGACAAAATATTTATTTTGTGAACCGGAAATTAAAAATACATCTAAGCGGTTTTGGATAGAGAATTAAATTCTGAGTTCATTGATATAAATATATTCAATCCCCTATAAATGTCTTTCGCGACAAAATATTTATTTTGTGAACCGGAAACGTTATAAAATACATCTAAGAGGTTTTGGATAGAGAATTAAATTCTGAGTTCAATGATATAAATATATTCAAAATTACTTTTAAAATGTTAGCCTTTCCCATATAAATGTCTTTCGCGACAAAAAATATATTTTGTGAACCGGAAACGTAAAAAAATACATCTAAGCGGTTTTGGATAGAGAATTAAATTCTGAGTTCAATGATATAAATATATTCAAAATTACTTTTAAAATGTTAGCCTTTCCCCTATAAATGTCTTTCGCGACAAAATTATTTTGTGAGAAAACGTAAAAAAATACATCTAAGCGGTTTTGGATAGAGAATTAAATTCTGAGTTCAATGATATAAATATATTCAAAATTATTTTTAAAATATTAGCCTTTCCCCTATAAATGTCTTTCGCGACAAAATATTTATTTTGTGGACCGGAAATTAAAAATACATCTAAGCGGTTTTGGATAGAGAATTAAATTCTGAGTTCAATGATATAAATATATTCAAAATTACTTTTAAAATGTTAGCCTTTCCCCTATAAATGTCTTTCGCGACAAAATATTTATTTTGTGAACCGGAAATTAAAAATACATCTAAGCGGTTTTGGATATAGAATTAAATTCTGAGTTCAATGATATATATATATTCAAAATTACTTTTAAAATGTTAGCCTTTCCCCTATAAATGTCTTTCGCGACAAAAGATTTATTTTGTGAACCGAAAACGTAAAAAATAACATCTAAGCGGTATTGGATAGAGAATTAAATTCTGAGTTCAATGATATAAATATATTCAAAATTATGTTTAAAATGTTAGCCTTTCCCCTATAAATGTCTTTCGCGACAAAATATTTATTTTGTGGACCGGAAATTAAAAATACATCTAAGCGGTTTTGGATAGAGAATTAAATTCTGAGTTCAATGATATAAATATATTCAAAATTACTTTTAAAATGTTAGCCTTTCCCCTATAAATGTCTTTCGCGACAAAATATTTATTTTGTGAACCGGAAATTAAAAATACATCTAAGCGGTTTTGGATAGAGAATTAAATTCTGAGTTCAATGATATATATATATTCAAAATTACTTTTAAAATGTTAGCCTTTCCCCTATAAATGTCTTTCGCGACAAAAGATTTATTTTGTGAACCGAAAACGTAAAAAATAACATCTAAGCGGTATTGGATAGAGAATTAAATTCTGAGTTCAATGATATAAATATATTCAAAATTATGTTTAAAATGTTAGCCTTTCCCCTATAAATGTCTTTCGCGACAAAATATTTATTTTGTAAACCGGAAATTAAAAATATATCTAAGCGGTTTTGGATAGAGAATTAAATTCTGAGTTCAATGATATATATATATTCAAAATTACTTTTAAAATGTTAGCCTTTCCCCTATAAATGTCTTTCGCGACAAAATATTTATTTTGTGAACCGGAAACGTAAAAAAATACATCTAAGCGGTTTTGGATAGAGAATCAAATTCTGAGTTCAATGATATAAATATATTCAAAATTACATTTAAAATGTTAGCCTTTTCCCTATAAATGTCTTTCGCGACAAAATATTTATTTTGTGAACCGGAAAGGTAATAAAATACATCTAAGCGGTATTGGATAGAGAATTAAATTCTGAGTTCAATGATATAAATATATTCAAAATTACTTTTAAAATGTTAGCCTTTTCCCTATAAATGTCTTTCGCGACAAAAATTTTATTTTGTGAACCGTAAACGTAAAAAAATACATCTAAGCGGTTTTGGATAGAGAATTATATTCTGAGTTCAATGATATAAATATATTCAAAATTACTTTTAAAATGTTAGCCTTTCCTATATAAATGTCTTTCGCGACAAAAAATTTATTTTGTGAACCGGAAACGTTATAAAATACATCTAAGCGGTATTGGATAGAGAATTAAATTCTGAGTTCAGTGATATAAATATATTCAAAATTACTTTTAAAATGTTAGCCTTTCCCCTATAAATGTCTTTCGCCACAAAAGATTTATTTTGTGAACCGGAAACGTAAAAAAATACATCTCAGCGGTTTTGGATAGAGAATTAAATTCTGAGTTCAGTGATATAAATATATTCAAAATTACTTTTAAAATGTCAGCCTTTCCCCTATAAATGTCTTTCGCCACAAAAGATTTATTTTGTGAATCGGAAACGTAAAAAAATATATCTAAGCGGTTTTGGATAGAGAATTAAATTCTGAGTTTAGTGATATAAATATATTCAAAATTACTTTTAAAATGTTAGCCTTTTCCCTATAAATGTCTTTCGCGACAAAAATTTTATTTTGTGAACCGAAAACGTAAAAAAATACATCTAAGCGGTTTTGGATAGAGAATTAAATTCTGAGTTCAATGATATAAATATATTCAAAATTACTTTTAAAATGTTAGCCTTTCCTATATAAATGTCTTTCGCGACAAAAAATTTATTTTGTGAACCGGAAACGTTATAAAATACATCTAAGCGGTATTGTATAGAGAATTAAATTCTGAGTTCAGTGATATAAATATATTCAAAATTACTTTTAAAATGTTAGCCTTTCCCCTATAAATGTCTTTCGCCACAAAAGATTTATTTTGTGAACCGGAAACGTAAAAAAATACATCTCAGCGGTTTTGGATAGAGAATTAAATTCTGAGTTCAGTGATATAAATATATTCAAAATTACTTTTAAAATGTCAGCCTTTCCCCTATAAATGTCTTTCGCCACAAAAGATTTATTTTGTGAATCGGAAACGTAAAAAAATATATCTAAGCGGTTTTGGATAGAGAATTAAATTCTGAGTTCAATGATATAAATATATTCAAAATTACTTTTAAAATGTTAGCCTTTTCCCTATAAATGTCTTTCGCGACAAAAATTTTATTTTGTGAACCGAAAACGTAAAAAAATACATCTAAGCGGTTTTGGATAGAGAATTAAATTCTGAGTTCAATGATATAAATATATTCAAAATTACTTTTAAAATGTTAGCCTTTCCCATATAAATGTCTTTCGCGACAAATAATTTATTTTGTGAACCGGAAAGGTAATAAAATACATCTAAGCGGTATTGGATAGAGAATTAAATTCTGAGTTCAATGATATAAATATATTCAAAATTACTTTTAAAATGTTAGCCTTTTCCCTATAAATGTCTTTCGCGACAAAAATTTTATTTTGTGAACCGAAAACGTAAAAAAATACATCTAAGCGGTTTTGGATAGAGAATTAAATTCTGAGTTTAGTGATATAAATATATTCAAAATTACTTTTAAAATGTTAGCCTTTTCCCTATAAATGTCTTTCGCGACAAAAATTTTATTTTGTGAACCGAAAACGTAAAAAAATACATCTAAGCGGTTTTGGATAGAGAATTAAATTCTGAGTTCAGTGATATAAATATATTCAAAATTACTTTTAAAATGTCAGCCTTTCCCCTATAAATGTCTTTCGCCACAAAAGATTTATTTTGTGAATCGGAAACGTAAAAAAATATATCTAAGCGGTTTTGGATAGAGAATTAAATTCTGAGTTTAGTGATATAAATATATTCAAAATTACTTTTAAAATGTTAGCCTTTTCCCTATAAATGTCTTTCGCGACAAAAATTTTATTTTGTGAACCGAAAACGTAAAAAAATACATCTAAGCGGTTTTGGATAGAGAATTAAATTCTGAGTTCAATGATATAAATATATTCAAAATTACTTTTAAAATGTTAGCCTTTCCCATATAAATGTCTTTCGCGACAAATAATTTATTTTGTGAACCGGAAAGGTAATAAAATACATCTAAGCGGTATTGGATAGAGAATTAAATTCTGAGTTCAATGATATAAATATATTCAAAATTACTTTTAAAATGTCAGCCTTTCCCCTATAAATGTCTTTCGCCACAAAAGATTTATTTTGTGAATCGGAAACGTAAAAAAATATATCTAAGCGGTTTTGGATAGAGAATTAAATTCTGAGTTTAGTGATATAAATATATTCAAAATTACTTTTAAAATGTTAGCCTTTTCCCTATAAATGTCTTTCGCGACAAAAATTTTATTTTGTGAACCGAAAACGTAAAAAAATACATCTAAGCGGTTTTGGATAGAGAATTAAATTCTGAGTTCAATGATATATATATATTCAAAATTACTTTTAAAATGTTAGCCTTTCCCCTATAAATGTCTTTCGCGACAAAAGATTTATTTTGTGAACCGAAAACGTAAAAAATAACATCTAAGCGGTATTGGATAGAGAATTAAATTCTGAGTTCAATGATATAAATATATTCAAAATTATGTTTAAAATGTTAGCCTTTCCCCTATAAATGTCTTTCGCGACAAAATATTTATTTTGTGGACCGGAAATTAAAAATACATCTAAGCGGTTTTGGATAGAGAATTAAATTCTGAGTTCAATGATATAAATATATTCAAAATTACTTTTAAAATGTTAGCCTTTCCCCTATAAATGTCTTTCGCGACAAAATATTTATTTTGTGGACCGGAAATTAAAAATACATCTAAGCGGTTTTGGATAGAGAATTAAATTCTGAGTTCATTGATATAAATATATTCAATCCCCTATAAATGTCTTTCGCGACAAAATATTTATTTTGTGAACCGGAAACGTTATAAAATACATCTAAGAGGTTTTGGATAGAGAATTAAATTCTGAGTTCAATGATATAAATATATTCAAAATTACTTTTAAAATGTTAGCCTTTCCCATATAAATGTCTTTCGCGACAAAAAATATATTTTGTGAACCGGAAACGTAAAAAAATACATCTAAGCGGTTTTGGATAGAGAATTAAATTCTGAGTTCAATGATATAAATATATTCAAAATTACTTTTAAAATGTTAGCCTTTCCCCTATAAATGTCTTTCGCGACAAAATTATTTTGTGAGAAAACGTAAAAAAATACATCTAAGCGGTTTTGGATAGAGAATTAAATTCTGAGTTCAATGATATAAATATATTCAAAATTATTTTTAAAATATTAGCCTTTCCCCTATAAATGTCTTTCGCGACAAAATATTTATTTTGTGGACCGGAAATTAAAAATACATCTAAGCGGTTTTGGATAGAGAATTAAATTCTGAGTTCAATGATATAAATATATTCAAAATTACTTTTAAAATGTTAGCCTTTCCCCTATAAATGTCTTTCGCGACAAAATATTTATTTTGTGAACCGGAAATTAAAAATACATCTAAGCGGTTTTGGATAGAGAATTAAATTCTGAGTTCAATGATATATATATATTCAAAATTACTTTTAAAATGTTAGCCTTTCCCCTATAAATGTCTTTCGCGACAAAAGATTTATTTTGTGAACCGAAAACGTAAAAAATAACATCTAAGCGGTATTGGATAGAGAATTAAATTCTGAGTTCAATGATATAAATATATTCAAAATTATGTTTAAAATGTTAGCCTTTCCCCTATAAATGTCTTTCGCGACAAAATATTTATTTTGTGGACCGGAAATTAAAAATACATCTAAGCGGTTTTGGATAGAGAATTAAATTCTGAGTTCAATGATATAAATATATTCAAAATTACTTTTAAAATGTTAGCCTTTCCCCTATAAATGTCTTTCGCGACAAAATATTTATTTTGTGAACCGGAAATTAAAAATACATCTAAGCGGTTTTGGATAGAGAATTAAATTCTGAGTTCAATGATATATATATATTCAAAATTACTTTTAAAATGTTAGCCTTTCCCCTATAAATGTCTTTCGCGACAAAAGATTTATTTTGTGAACCGAAAACGTAAAAAATAACATCTAAGCGGTATTGGATAGAGAATTAAATTCTGAGTTCAATGATATAAATATATTCAAAATTATGTTTAAAATGTTAGCCTTTCCCCTATAAATGTCTTTCGCGACAAAATATTTATTTTGTAAACCGGAAATTAAAAATATATCTAAGCGGTTTTGGATAGAGAATTAAATTCTGAGTTCAATGATATATATATATTCAAAATTACTTTTAAAATGTTAGCCTTTCCCCTATAAATGTCTTTCGCGACAAAATATTTATTTTGTAAACCGGAAACGTAAAAAAATACATCTAAGCGGTTTTGGATAGAGAATCAAATTCTGAGTTCAATGATATAAATATATTCAAAATTACATTTAAAATGTTAGCCTTTTCCCTATAAATGTCTTTCGCGACAAAATATTTATTTTGTGAACCGGAAAGGTAATAAAATACATCTAAGCGGTATTGGATAGAGAATTAAATTCTGAGTTCAATGATATAAATATATTCAAAATTACTTTTAAAATGTTAGCCTTTTCCCTATAAATGTCTTTCGCGACAAAAATTTTATTTTGTGAACCGTAAACGTAAAAAAATACATCTAAGCGGTTTTGGATAGAGAATTATATTCTGAGTTCAATGATATAAATATATTCAAAATTACTTTTAAAATGTTAGCCTTTCCTATATAAATGTCTTTCGCGACAAAAAATTTATTTTGTGAACCGGAAACGTTATAAAATACATCTAAGCGGTATTGGATAGAGAATTAAATTCTGAGTTCAGTGATATAAATATATTCAAAATTACTTTTAAAATGTTAGCCTTTCCCCTATAAATGTCTTTCGCCACAAAAGATTTATTTTGTGAACCGGAAACGTAAAAAAATACATCTAAGCGGTTTTGGATAGAGAATTAAATTCTGAGTTCAGTGATATAAATATATTCAAAATTACTTTTAAAATGTCAGCCTTTCCCCTATAAATGTCTTTCGCCACAAAAGATTTATTTTGTGAATCGGAAACGTAAAAAAATACATCTAAGCGGTTTTGGATAGAGAATTAAATTCTGAGTTCAATGATATATATATATTCAAAATTACTTTTAAAATGTTAGCCTTTCCCCTATAAATGTCTTTCGCGACAAAAGATTTATTTTGTGAACCGAAAACGTAAAAAATAACATCTAAGCGGTATTGGATAGAGAATTAAATTCTGAGTTCAATGATATAAATATATTCAAAATTATGTTTAAAATGTTAGCCTTTCCCCTATAAATGTCTTTCGCGACAAAATATTTATTTTGTGGACCGGAAATTAAAAATACATCTAAGCGGTTTTGGATAGAGAATTAAATTCTGAGTTCAATGATATAAATATATTCAAAATTACTTTTAAAATGTTAGCCTTTCCCCTATAAATGTCTTTCGCGACAAAATATTTATTTTGTGGACCGGAAATTAAAAATACATCTAAGCGGTTTTGGATAGAGAATTAAATTCTGAGTTCATTGATATAAATATATTCAATCCCCTATAAATGTCTTTCGCGACAAAATATTTATTTTGTGAACCGGAAACGTTATAAAATACATCTAAGAGGTTTTGGATAGAGAATTAAATTCTGAGTTCAATGATATAAATATATTCAAAATTACTTTTAAAATGTTAGCCTTTCCCATATAAATGTCTTTCGCGACAAAAAATATATTTTGTGAACCGGAAACGTAAAAAAATACATCTAAGCGGTTTTGGATAGAGAATTAAATTCTGAGTTCAATGATATAAATATATTCAAAATTACTTTTAAAATGTTAGCCTTTCCCCTATAAATGTCTTTCGCGACAAAATTATTTTGTGAGAAAACGTAAAAAAATACATCTAAGCGGTTTTGGATAGAGAATTAAATTCTGAGTTCAATGATATAAATATATTCAAAATTATTTTTAAAATATTAGCCTTTCCCCTATAAATGTCTTTCGCGACAAAATATTTATTTTGTGGACCGGAAATTAAAAATACATCTAAGCGGTTTTGGATAGAGAATTAAATTCTGAGTTCAATGATATAAATATATTCAAAATTACTTTTAAAATGTTAGCCTTTCCCCTATAAATGTCTTTCGCGACAAAATATTTATTTTGTGAACCGGAAATTAAAAATACATCTAAGCGGTTTTGGATAGAGAATTAAATTCTGAGTTCAATGATATATATATATTCAAAATTACTTTTAAAATGTTAGCCTTTCCCCTATAAATGTCTTTCGCGACAAAAGATTTATTTTGTGAACCGAAAACGTAAAAAATAACATCTAAGCGGTATTGGATAGAGAATTAAATTCTGAGTTCAATGATATAAATATATTCAAAATTATGTTTAAAATGTTAGCCTTTCCCCTATAAATGTCTTTCGCGACAAAATATTTATTTTGTGGACCGGAAATTAAAAATACATCTAAGCGGTTTTGGATAGAGAATTAAATTCTGAGTTCAATGATATAAATATATTCAAAATTACTTTTAAAATGTTAGCCTTTCCCCTATAAATGTCTTTCGCGACAAAATATTTATTTTGTGAACCGGAAATTAAAAATACATCTAAGCGGTTTTGGATAGAGAATTAAATTCTGAGTTCAATGATATATATATATTCAAAATTACTTTTAAAATGTTAGCCTTTCCCCTATAAATGTCTTTCGCGACAAAAGATTTATTTTGTGAACCGAAAACGTAAAAAATAACATCTAAGCGGTATTGGATAGAGAATTAAATTCTGAGTTCAATGATATAAATATATTCAAAATTATGTTTAAAATGTTAGCCTTTCCCCTATAAATGTCTTTCGCGACAAAATATTTATTTTGTAAACCGGAAATTAAAAATATATCTAAGCGGTTTTGGATAGAGAATTAAATTCTGAGTTCAATGATATATATATATTCAAAATTACTTTTAAAATGTTAGCCTTTCCCCTATAAATGTCTTTCGCGACAAAATATTTATTTTGTGAACCGGAAACGTAAAAAAATACATCTAAGCGGTTTTGGATAGAGAATCAAATTCTGAGTTCAATGATATAAATATATTCAAAATTACATTTAAAATGTTAGCCTTTTCCCTATAAATGTCTTTCGCGACAAAATATTTATTTTGTGAACCGGAAAGGTAATAAAATACATCTAAGCGGTATTGGATAGAGAATTAAATTCTGAGTTCAATGATATAAATATATTCAAAATTACTTTTAAAATGTTAGCCTTTTCCCTATAAATGTCTTTCGCGACAAAAATTTTATTTTGTGAACCGTAAACGTAAAAAAATACATCTAAGCGGTTTTGGATAGAGAATTATATTCTGAGTTCAATGATATAAATATATTCAAAATTACTTTTAAAATGTTAGCCTTTCCTATATAAATGTCTTTCGCGACAAAAAATTTATTTTGTGAACCGGAAACGTTATAAAATACATCTAAGCGGTATTGGATAGAGAATTAAATTCTGAGTTCAGTGATATAAATATATTCAAAATTACTTTTAAAATGTTAGCCTTTCCCCTATAAATGTCTTTCGCCACAAAAGATTTATTTTGTGAACCGGAAACGTAAAAAAATACATCTAAGCGGTTTTGGATAGAGAATTAAATTCTGAGTTCAGTGATATAAATATATTCAAAATTACTTTTAAAATGTCAGCCTTTCCCCTATAAATGTCTTTCGCCACAAAAGATTTATTTTGTGAATCGGAAACGTAAAAAAATATATCTAAGCGGTTTTGGATAGAGAATTAAATTCTGAGTTTAGTGATATAAATATATTCAAAATTACTTTTAAAATGTTAGCCTTTTCCCTATAAATGTCTTTCGCGACAAAAATTTTATTTTGTGAACCGAAAACGTAAAAAAATACATCTAAGCGGTTTTGGATAGAGAATTAAATTCTGAGTTCAATGATATAAATATATTCAAAATTACTTTTAAAATGTTAGCCTTTCCCATATAAATGTCTTTCGCGACAAATAATTTATTTTGTGAACCGGAAAGGTAATAAAATACATCTAAGCGGTATTGGATAGAGAATTAAATTCTGAGTTCAATGATATAAATATATTCAAAATTACTTTTAAAATGTTAGCCTTTTCCCTATAAATGTCTTTCGCGACAAAAATTTTATTTTGTGAACCGAAAACGTAAAAAAATACATCTAAGCGGTTTTGGATAGAGAATTAAATTCTGAGTTCAATGATATAAATATATTCAAAATTACTTTTAAAATGTTAGCCTTTCCTATATAAATGTCTTTCGCGACAAAAAATTTATTTTGTGAACCGGAAACGTAAAAAAATACATCTAAGCGGTTTTGGATAGAGAATTAAATTCTCAGTTCAAGGATATAAATATATTCAAAATTACTTTTAAAATGTTAGCCTTTCCCCCTATAAATGTCTTTCGCGACAAAATAATTTTGTGAACCAGAAATTAAAAATACATCTAAGCGGTTTTGGATAGAGAATTAAATTCTGAGTTCAATGATATAAATATATTCAAAATTACTTTTAAAATGTTAGCCTTTCCCCTATAAATGTCTTTCGCGACAAAATATTTATTTTGTGAACCGGAAATTAAAAATACATCTAAGCGGTTTTGGATAGAGAATTAAATTCTGAGTTCATTGATATAAATATATTCAATCCCCTATAAATGTCTTTCGCGACAAAATATTTATTTTGTGAACCGGAAACGTTATAAAATACATCTAAGAGGTTTTGGATAGAGAATTAAATTCTGAGTTCAATGATATAAATATATTCAAAATTACTTTTAAAATGTTAGCCTTTTCCCTATAAATGTCTTTCGCGACAAAAATTTTATTTTGTGAACCGTAAACGTAAAAAAATACATCTAAGCGGTTTTGGATAGAGAATTATATTCTGAGTTCAATGATATAAATATATTCAAAATTACTTTTAAAATGTTAGTCTTTCCTATATAAATGTCTTTCGCGACAAAAAATTTATTTTGTGAACCGGAAACGTTATAAAATACATCTAAGCGGTATTGGATAGAGAATTAAATTCTGAGTTCAGTGATATAAATATATTCAAAATTACTTTTAAAATGTTAGCCTTTCCCCTATAAATGTCTTTCGCCACAAAAGATTTATTTTGTGAACCGGAAACGTAAAAAAATACATCTAAGCGGTTTTGGATAGAGAATTAAATTCTGAGTTCAGTGATATAAATATATTCAAAATTACTTTTAAAATGTCAGCCTTTCCCCTATAAATGTCTTTCGCCACAAAAGATTTATTTTGTGAATCGGAAACGTAAAAAAATATATCTAAGCGGTTTTGGATAGAGAATTAAATTCTGAGTTTAGTGATATAAATATATTCAAAATTACTTTTAAAATGTTAGCCTTTTCCCTATAAATGTCTTTCGCGACAAAAATTTTATTTTGTGAATCGGAAACGTAAAAAAATATATCTAAGCGGTTTTGGATAGAGAATTAAATTCTGAGTTTAGTGATATAAATATATTCAAAATTACTTTTAAAATGTTAGCCTTTCTTATATAAATGTCTTTCGCGACAAAAAATTTATTTTGTGAACCGGAAACGTTATAAAATACATCTAAGCGGTATTGGATAGAGAATTAAATTCTGAGTTCAGTGATATAAATATATTCAAAATTACTTTTAAAATGTTAGCCTTTCCCCTATAAATGTCTTTCGCCACAAAAGATTTATTTTGTGAACCGGAAACGTAAAAAAATACATCTAAGCGGTTTTGGATAGAGAATTAAATTCTGAGTTCAGTGATATAAATATATTCAAAATTACTTTTAAAATGTCAGCCTTTCCCCTATAAATGTCTTTCGCCACAAAAGATTTATTTTGTGAATCGGAAACGTAAAAAAATATATCTAAGCGGTTTTGGATAGAGAATTAAATTCTGAGTTTAGTGATATAAATATATTCAAAATTACTTTTATAATGTTAGCCTTTTCCCTATAAATGTCTTTCGCGACAAAAATTTTATTTTGTGAACCGAAAACGTAAAAAAATACATCTAAGCGGTTTTGGATAGAGAATTAAATTCTGAGTTCAATGATATAAATATATTCAAAATTACTTTTAAAATGTTAGCCTTTCCCATATAAATGTCTTTCGCGACAAATAATTTATTTTGTGAACCGGAAAGGTAATAAAATACATCTAAGCGGTATTGGATAGAGAATTAAATTCTGAGTTCAATGATATAAATATATTCAAAATTACTTTTAAAATGTTAGCCTTTTCCCTATAAATGTCTTTCGCGACAAAAATTTTATTTTGTGAACCGAAAACGTAAAAAAATACATCTAAGCGGTTTTGGATAGAGAATTAAATTCTGAGTTCAATGATATAAATATATTCAAAATTACTTTTAAAATGTTAGCCTTTCCTATATAAATGTCTTTCGCGACAAAAAATTTATTTTGTGAACCGGAAACGTAAAAAAATACATCTAAGCGGTTTTGGATAGAGAATTAAATTCTCAGTTCAATGATATAAATATATTCAAAATTACTTTTAAAATGTTAGCCTTTCCCCCTATAAATGTCTTTCGCGACAAAATAATTTTGTGAACCAGAAATTAAAAATACATCTAAGCGGTTTTGGATAGAGAATTAAATTCTGAGTTCAATGATATAAATATATTCAAAATTACTTTTAAAATGTTAGCCTTTCCCCTATAAATGTCTTTCGCGACAAAATATTTATTTTGTGAACCGGAAATTAAAAATACATCTAAGCGGTTTTGGATAGAGAATTAAATTCTGAGTTCATTGATATAAATATATTCAATCCCCTATAAATGTCTTTCGCGACAAAATATTTATTTTGTGAACCGGAAACGTTATAAAATACATCTAAGAGGTTTTGGATAGAGAATTAAATTCTGAGTTCAATGATATAAATATATTCAAAATTACTTTTAAAATGTTAGCCTTTCCCATATAAATGTCTTTCGCGACAAAAAATATATTTTGTGAACCGGAAACGTAAAAAAATACATCTAAGCGGTTTTGGATAGAGAATTAAATTCTGAGTTCAATGATATAAATATATTCAAAATTACTTTTAAAATGTTAGCCTTTCCCCTATAAATGTTTTCGCGACAAAATTATTTTGTGAGAAAACGTAAAAAAATACATCTAAGCGGTTTTGGATAGAGAATTAAATTCTGAGTTCAATGATATAAATATATTCAAAATTATTTTTAAAATGTTAGCCTTTCCCCTATAAATGTCTTTCGCGACAAAATATTTATTTTGTGGACCGGAAATTAAAAATACATCTAAGCGGTTTTGGATAGAGAATTAAATTCTGAGTTCAATGATATAAATATATTCAAAATTACTTTTAAAATGTTAGCCTTTCCCCTATAAATGTCTTTCGCGACAAAATATTTATTTTGTGAACCGGAAATTAAAAATACATCTAAGCGGTTTTGGATAGAGAATTAAATTCTGAGTTCAATGATATATATATATTCAAAATTACTTTTAAAATGTTAGCCTTTCCCCTATAAATGTCTTTCGCGACAAAAGATTTATTTTGTGAACCGAAAACGTAAAAAATAACATCTAAGCGGTATTGGATAGAGAATTAAATTCTGAGTTCAATGATATAAATATATTCAAAATTATGTTTAAAATGTTAGCCTTTCCCCTATAAATGTCTTTCGCGACAAAATATTTATTTTGTAAACCGGAAATTAAAAATATATCTAAGCGGTTTTGGATAGAGAATTAAATTCTGAGTTCAATGATATATATATATTCAAAATTACTTTTAAAATGTTAGCCTTTCCCCTATAAATGTCTTTCGCGACAAAATATTTATTTTGTGAACCGGAAACGTAAAAAAATACATCTAAGCGGTTTTGGATAGAGAATCAAATTCTGAGTTCAATGATATAAATATATTCAAAATTACATTTAAAATGTTAGCCTTTTCCCTATAAATGTCTTTCGCGACAAAATATTTATTTTGTGAACCGGAAATTAAAAATACATCTAAGCGGTTTTGGATAGAGAATTAAATTCTGAGTTCAATGATATAAATATATTCAAAATTACTTTTAAAATGCTAGCCTTTCCCATATAAATGTCTTTCGCGACAAAAAATTTATTTTGTGAACCGGAAACGTAATAAAATACATCTAACCTCTTTTGGATAGAGAATTAAATTCTGAGTTCAATGATATAAATATATTCAAAATTACTTTTAAAATGTTAGCCTTGCCCCTATAAATGTCTTTTGCGACAAAATATTTATTTTGTGAACCGGAAATTAAAAATACATCTAAGCGGTTTTGGATAGAGAATTAAATTCTGAGTTCAATGATATAAATATATTCAAAATTATTTTTAAAATGTTAGCCTTTCCCCTATAAATGTCTTTCGCGACAAAATATTTATTTTGTGAACCGGAAATTAAAAATACATCTAAGCGGTTTTGGATAGAGAATTAAATTCTGAGTTCAATGTTATAAATATATTCAAAATTACTTTTAAAATGTTAGCCTTTCCCATATAAATGTCTTTCGCGACAAAAAATTTATTTTGTGAACCGGAAACGTAATAAAATACATCTAAGCGGTTTTGGATAGAGAATTAAATTCTGAGTTCAATGATATAAATATATTCAAAATTACTTTTAAAATGCTAGCCTTTTCCCTATAAATGTCTTTCGCGACAAAAAATTTATTTTGTGAACCGGAAACGTAATAAAATACATCTAACCTCTTTTGGATTGAGAATTAAATTCTGAGTTCAATGATATAAATATATTCAAAATTACTTTTAAAATGTTAGCCTTTCCCCTATAAATGTCTTTCGCGACAAAAGATTTCTTTTGTGAACCGGAAACGTAAAAAAATACATCTAAGCGGTTTTGGATAGAGAATTAAATTCTGAGTTCAATGATATAAATATATTCAAAATTACATTTAAAATGTTAGCCTTTTCCCTATAAATGTCTTTCGCGACAAAATATTTATTTTGTGAACCGGAAATTAAAAATACATCTAAGCGGTTTTGGATAGAGAATTAAATTCTGAGTTCAATGATATAAATATATTCAAAATTACTTTTAAAATGCTAGCCTTTCCCATATAAATGTCTTTCGCGACAAAAAATTTATTTTGTGAACCCGAAACGTAATAAAATACATCTAACCTCTTTTGGATAGAGAATTAAATTCTGAGTTCAATGATATAAATATATTCAAAATTACTTTTAAAATGTTAGCCTTTCCCCTATAAATGTCTTTCGCGACAAAATATTTATTTTGTGAACCGGAAATTAAAAATACAACTAAGCGGTTTTGGATAGAGAATTAAATTCTGAGTTCAATGATATAAATATATTCAAAATTACTTTTAAAATCTTAGCCTTTCCCTTATAAATGTCTTTCGCGACAAAAGATTTATTTTGTGAACCGGAAACGTAAAAAAATTCATCTAAGCGGTTTTGGATAGAGAATTAAATTCTGAGTTCAATGATATAAATATATTCAAAATTACTTTTAAAATGTTAGCCTTTTCCCTATAAATGTCTTTCGCGACAAAATATTTATTTTGTGAACCGGAAATTAAAAATACATCTAAGCGGTTTTGGATACAGAATTAAATTCTGAGTTCAATGATATATATATATTCAAAATTACTTTTAAAATGTTAGCCTTTCCCCTATAAATGTCTTTCGCGACAAAAGATTTATTTTGTGAGAAAACGTAAAAAAATACATCTAAGCGGTTTTGGATAGAGAATTAAATTCTGAGTTCAATGATATAAATATATTCAAAATTATTTTTAAAATGTTAGCCTTTCCCCTATAAATGTCTTTCGCGACAAAATATTTATTTTGTGGACCGGAAATTAAAAATACATCTAAGCGGTTTTGGATAGAGAATTAAATTCTGAGTTCAATGATATAAATATATTCAAAATTACTTTTAAAATGTTAGCCTTTCCCCTATAAATGTCTTTCGCGACAAAATATTTATTTTGTGAACCGGAAATTAAAAATACATCTAAGCGGTTTTGGATAGAGAATTAAATTCTGAGTTCAATGATATAAATATATTCAAAATTACTTTTAAAATGCTAGCCTTTCCCATATAAATGTCTTTCGCGACAAAAAATTTATTTTGTGAACCGGAAACGTAATAAAATACATCTAACCTCTTTTGGATAGAGAATTAAATTCTGAGTTCAATGATATAAATATATTCAAAATTACTTTTAAAATGTTAGCCTTTCCCCTATAAATGTCTTTCGCGACAAAATATTTATTTTGTGAACCGGAAATTAAAAATACAACTAAGCGGTTTTGGATAGAGAATTAAATTCTGAGTTCAATGATATAAATATATTCAAAATTACTTTTAAAATCTTAGCCTTTCCCTTATAAATGTCTTTCGCGACAAAAGATTTATTTTGTGAACCGGAAACGTAAAAAAATACATCTAAGCGGTTTTGGATAGAGAATTAAATTCTGAGTTCAATGATATAAATATATTCAAAATTACTTTTAAAATGTTAGCCTTTTCCCTATAAATGTCTTTCGCGACAAAATATTTATTTTGTGAACCGGAAATTAAAAATACATCTAAGCGGTTTTGGATACAGAATTAAATTCTGAGTTCAATGATATATATATATTCAAAATTACTTTTAAAATGTTAGCCTTTCCCCTATAAATGTCTTTCGCGACAAAAGATTTATTTTGTGAGAAAACGTAAAAAAATACATCTAAGCGGTTTTGGATAGAGAATTAAATTCTGAGTTCAATGATATAAATATATTCAAAATTATTTTTAAAATGTTAGCCTTTCCCCTATAAATGTCTTTCGCGACAAAATATTTATTTTGTGGACCGGAAATTAAAAATACATCTAAGCGGTTTTGGATAGAGAATTAAATTCTGAGTTCAATGATATAAATATATTCAAAATTACTTTTAAAATGTTAGCCTTTCCCCTATAAATGTCTTTCGCGACAAAATATTTATTTTGTGAACCGGAAATTAAAAATACATCTAAGCGGTTTTGGATAGAGAATTAAATTCTGAGTTCAATGATATATATATATTCAAAATTACTTTTAAAATGTTAGCCTTTCCCCTATAAATGTCTTTCGCGACAAAAGATTTATTTTGTGAACCGAAAACGTAAAAAATAACATCTAAGCGGTATTGGATAGAGAATTAAATTCTGAGTTCAATGATATAAATATATTCAAAATTATGTTTAAAATGTTAGCCTTTCCCCTATAAATGTCTTTCGCGACAAAATATTTATTTTGTAAACCGGAAATTAAAAATATATCTAAGCGGTTTTGGATATAGAATTAAATTCTGAGTTCAATGATATATATATATTCAAAATTACTTTTAAAATGTTAGCCCTTCCCCTATAAATGTCTTTCGCGACAAAAGATTTATTTTGTGAACCGAAAACGTAAAAAATAACATCTAAGCGGTATTGGATAGAGAATTAAATTCTGAGTTCAATGATATAAATATATTCAAAATTATGTTTAAAATGTTAGCCTTTCCCCTATAAATGTCTTTCGCGACAAAATATTTATTTTGTAAACCGGAAATTAAAAATATATCTAAGCGGTTTTGGATAGAGAATTAAATTCTGAGTTCAATGATATATATATATTCAAAATTACTTTTAAAATGTTAGCCTTTCCCCTATAAATGTCTTTCGCGACAAAAGATTTATTTTGTGAACCGAAAACGTAAAAAATAACATCTAAGCGGTATTGGATAGAGAATTAAATTCTGAGTTCAATGATATAAATATATTCAAAATTATGTTTAAAATGTTAGCCTTTCCCCTATAAATGTCTTTCGCGACAAAATATTTATTTTGTAAACCGGAAATTAAAAATATATCTAAGCGGTTTTGGATAGAGAATTAAATTCTGAGTTCAATGATATATATATATTCAAAATTACTTTTAAAATGTTAGCCTTTCCCCTATAAATGTCTTTCGAGACAAAATATTTATTTTGTGAACCGGAAACGTAAAAAAATACATCTAAGCGGTTTTGGATAGAGAATCAAATTCTGAGTTCAATGATATAAATATATTCAAAATTACATTTAAAATGTTAGCCTTTTCCCTATAAATGTCTTTCGCGACAAAATATTTATTTTGTGAACCGGAAATTAAAAATACATCTAAGCGGTTTTGGATAGAGAATTAAATTCTGAGTTCAATGATATAAATATATTCAAAATTACTTTTAAAATGCTAGCCTTTCCCATATAAATGTCTTTCGCGACAAAAAATTTATTTTGTGAACCGGAAACGTAATAAAATACATCTAACCTCTTTTGGATAGAGAATTAAATTCTGAGTTCAATGATATAAATATATTCAAAATTACTTTTAAAATGTTAGCCTTGCCCCTATAAATGTCTTTTGCGACAAAATATTTATTTTGTGAACCGGAAATTAAAAATACATCTAAGCGGTTTTGGATAGAGAATTAAATTCTGAGTTCAATGATATAAATATATTCAAAATTATTTTTAAAATGTTAGCCTTTCCCCTATAAATGTCTTTCGCGACAAAATATTTATTTTGTGGACCGGAAATTAAAAATACATCTAAGCGGTTTTGGATAGAGAATTAAATTCTGAGTTCAATGATATAAATATATTCAAAATTACTTTTAAAATGTTAGCCTTTCCCCTATAAATGTCTTTCGCGACAAAATATTTATTTTGTGAACCGGAAATTAAAAATACATCTAAGCGGTTTTGGATAGAGAATTAAATTCTGAGTTCAATGATATATATATATTCAAAATTACTTTTAAAATGTTAGCCTTTCCCCTATAAATGTCTTTCGCGACAAAAGATTTATTTTGTGAACCGAAAACGTAAAAAATAACATCTAAGCGGTATTGGATAGAGAATTAAATTCTGAGTTCAATGATATAAATATATTCAAAATTATGTTTAAAATGTTAGCCTTTCCCCTATAAATGTCTTTCGCGACAAAATATTTATTTTGTAAACCGGAAATTAAAAATATATCTAAGCGGTTTTGGATAGAGAATTAAATTCTGAGTTCAATGATATATATATATTCAAAATTACTTTTAAAATGTTAGCCTTTCCCCTATAAATGTCTTTCGCGACAAAATATTTATTTTGTGAACCGGAAACGTAAAAAAATACATCTAAGCGGTTTTGGATAGAGAATCAAATTCTGAGTTCAATGATATAAATATATTCAAAATTACATTTAAAATGTTAGCCTTTTCCCTATAAATGTCTTTCGCGACAAAATATTTATTTTGTGAACCGGAAATTAAAAATACATCTAAGCGGTTTTGGATAGAGAATTAAATTCTGAGTTCAATGATATAAATATATTCAAAATTACTTTTAAAATGCTAGCCTTTCCCATATAAATGTCTTTCGCGACAAAAAATTTATTTTGTGAACCGGAAACGTAATAAAATACATCTAACCTCTTTTGGATAGAGAATTAAATTCTGAGTTCAATGATATAAATATATTCAAAATTACTTTTAAAATGTTAGCCTTGCCCCTATAAATGTCTTTTGCGACAAAATATTTATTTTGTGAACCGGAAATTAAAAATACATCTAAGCGGTTTTGGATAGAGAATTAAATTCTGAGTTCAATGATATAAATATATTCAAAATTATTTTTAAAATGTTAGCCTTTCCCCTATAAATGTCTTTCGCGACAAAATATTTATTTTGTGAACCGGAAATTAAAAATACATCTAAGCGGTTTTGGATAGAGAATTAAATTCTGAGTTCAATGTTATAAATATATTCAAAATTACTTTTAAAATGTTAGCCTTTCCCATATAAATGTCTTTCGCGACAAAAAATTTATTTTGTGAACCGGAAACGTAATAAAATACATCTAAGCGGTTTTGGATAGAGAATTAAATTCTGAGTTCAATGATATATATATATTCAAAATTACTTTTAAAATGTTAGCCTTTCCCCTATAAATGTCTTTCGCGACAAAAGATTTATTTTGTGAACCGAAAACGTAAAAAATAACATCTAAGCGGTATTGGATAGAGAATTAAATTCTGAGTTCAATGATATAAATATATTCAAAATTATGTTTAAAATGTTAGCCTTTCCCCTATAAATGTCTTTCGCGACAAAATATTTATTTTGTAAACCGGAAATTAAAAATATATCTAAGCGGTTTTGGATAGAGAATTAAATTCTGAGTTCAATGATATATATATATTCAAAATTACTTTTAAAATGTTAGCCTTTCCCCTATAAATGTCTTTCGAGACAAAATATTTATTTTGTGAACCGGAAACGTAAAAAAATACATCTAAGCGGTTTTGGATAGAGAATCAAATTCTGAGTTCAATGATATAAATATATTCAAAATTACATTTAAAATGTTAGCCTTTTCCCTATAAATGTCTTTCGCGACAAAATATTTATTTTGTGAACCGGAAATTAAAAATACATCTAAGCGGTTTTGGATAGAGAATTAAATTCTGAGTTCAATGATATAAATATATTCAAAATTACTTTTAAAATGCTAGCCTTTCCCATATAAATGTCTTTCGCGACAAAAAATTTATTTTGTGAACCGGAAACGTAATAAAATACATCTAACCTCTTTTGGATAGAGAATTAAATTCTGAGTTCAATGATATAAATATATTCAAAATTACTTTTAAAATGTTAGCCTTTCCCCTATAAATGTCTTTCGCGACAAAATATTTATTTTGTGAACCGGAAATTAAAAATACAACTAAGCGGTTTTGGATAGAGAATTAAATTCTGAGTTCAATGATATAAATATATTCAAAATTACTTTTAAAATCTTAGCCTTTCCCTTATAAATGTCTTTCGCGACAAAAGATTTATTTTGTGAACCGGAAACGTAAAAAAATACATCTAAGCGGTTTTGGATAGAGAATTAAATTCTGAGTTCAATGATATAAATATATTCAAAATTACTTTTAAAATGTTAGCCTTTTCCCTATAAATGTCTTTCGCGACAAAATATTTATTTTGTGAACCGGAAATTAAAAATACATCTAAGCGGTTTTGGATACAGAATTAAATTCTGAGTTCAATGATATATATATATTCAAAATTACTTTTAAAATGTTAGCCTTTCCCCTATAAATGTCTTTCGCGACAAAAGATTTATTTTGTGAGAAAACGTAAAAAAATACATCTAAGCGGTTTTGGATAGAGAATTAAATTCTGAGTTCAATGATATAAATATATTCAAAATTATTTTTAAAATGTTAGCCTTTCCCCTATAAATGTCTTTCGCGACAAAATATTTATTTTGTGGACCGGAAATTAAAAATACATCTAAGCGGTTTTGGATAGAGAATTAAATTCTGAGTTCAATGATATAAATATATTCAAAATTACTTTTAAAATGTTAGCCTTTCCCCTATAAATGTCTTTCGCGACAAAATATTTATTTTGTGAACCGGAAATTAAAAATACATCTAAGCGGTTTTGGATAGAGAATTAAATTCTGAGTTCAATGATATATATATAAAAATTACTTTTAAAATGTTAGCCTTTCCCCTATAAATGTCTTTCGCGACAAAAGATTTATTTTGTGAACCGAAAACGTAAAAAATAACATCTAAGCGGTATTGGATAGAGAATTAAATTCTGAGTTCAATGATATAAATATATTCAAAATTATGTTTAAAATGTTAGCCTTTCCCCTATAAATGTCTTTCGCGACAAAATATTTATTTTGTAAACCGGAAATTAAAAATATATCTAAGCGGTTTTGGATATAGAATTAAATTCTGAGTTCAATGATATATATATATTCAAAATTACTTTTAAAATGTTAGCCCTTCCCCTATAAATGTCTTTCGCGACAAAAGATTTATTTTGTGAACCGAAAACGTAAAAAATAACATCTAAGCGGTATTGGATAGAGAATTAAATTCTGAGTTCAATGATATAAATATATTCAAAATTATGTTTAAAATGTTAGCCTTTCCCCTATAAATGTCTTTCGCGACAAAATATTTATTTTGTAAACCGGAAATTAAAAATATATCTAAGCGGTTTTGGATAGAGAATTAAATTCTGAGTTCAATGATATATATATATTCAAAATTACTTTTAAAATGTTAGCCTTTCCCCTATAAATGTCTTTCGCGACAAAAGATTTATTTTGTGAACCGAAAACGTAAAAAATAACATCTAAGCGGTATTGGATAGAGAATTAAATTCTGAGTTCAATGATATAAATATATTCAAAATTATGTTTAAAATGTTAGCCTTTCCCCTATAAATGTCTTTCGCGACAAAATATTTATTTTGTAAACCGGAAATTAAAAATATATCTAAGCGGTTTTGGATAGAGAATTAAATTCTGAGTTCAATGATATATATATATTCAAAATTACTTTTAAAATGTTAGCCTTTCCCCTATAAATGTCTTTCGAGACAAAATATTTATTTTGTGAACCGGAAACGTAAAAAAATACATCTAAGCGGTTTTGGATAGAGAATCAAATTCTGAGTTCAATGATATAAATATATTCAAAATTACATTTAAAATGTTAGCCTTTTCCCTATAAATGTCTTTCGCGACAAAATATTTATTTTGTGAACCGGAAATTAAAAATACATCTAAGCGGTTTTGGATAGAGAATTAAATTCTGAGTTCAATGATATAAATATATTCAAAATTACTTTTAAAATGCTAGCCTTTCCCATATAAATGTCTTTCGCGACAAAAAATTTATTTTGTGAACCGGAAACGTAATAAAATACATCTAACCTCTTTTGGATAGAGAATTAAATTCTGAGTTCAATGATATAAATATATTCAAAATTACTTTTAAAATGTTAGCCTTGCCCCTATAAATGTCTTTTGCGACAAAATATTTATTTTGTGAACCGGAAATTAAAAATACATCTAAGCGGTTTTGGATAGAGAATTAAATTCTGAGTTCAATGATATAAATATATTCAAAATTATTTTTAAAATGTTAGCCTTTCCCCTATAAATGTCTTTCGCGACAAAATATTTATTTTGTGGACCGGAAATTAAAAATACATCTAAGCGGTTTTGGATAGAGAATTAAATTCTGAGTTCAATGATATAAATATATTCAAAATTACTTTTAAAATGTTAGCCTTTCCCCTATAAATGTCTTTCGCGACAAAATATTTATTTTGTGAACCGGAAATTAAAAATACATCTAAGCGGTTTTGGATAGAGAATTAAATTCTGAGTTCAATGATATATATATATTCAAAATTACTTTTAAAATGTTAGCCTTTCCCCTATAAATGTCTTTCGCGACAAAAGATTTATTTTGTGAACCGAAAACGTAAAAAATAACATCTAGTATTGGATAGAGAATTAAATTCTGAGTTCAATGATATAAATATATTCAAAATTATGTTTAAAATGTTAGCCTTTCCCCTATAAATGTCTTTCGCGACAAAATATTTATTTTGTAAACCGGAAATTAAAAATATATCTAAGCGGTTTTGGATAGAGAATTAAATTCTGAGTTCAATGATATATATATATTCAAAATTACTTTTAAAATGTTAGCCTTTCCCCTATAAATGTCTTTCGCGACAAAATATTTATTTTGTGAACCGGAAACGTAAAAAAATACATCTAAGCGGTTTTGGATAGAGAATCAAATTCTGAGTTCAATGATATAAATATATTCAAAATTACATTTAAAATGTTAGCCTTTTCCCTATAAATGTCTTTCGCGACAAAAAATTTATTTTGTGAACCGGAAACGTAATAAAATACATCTAACCTCTTTTGGATAGAGAATTAAATTCTGAGTTCAATGATATAAATATATTCAAAATTACTTTTAAAATGTTAGCCTTGCCCCTATAAATGTCTTTTGCGACAAAATATTTATTTTGTGAACCGGAAATTAAAAATACATCTAAGCGGTTTTGGATAGAGAATTAAATTCTGAGTTCAATGATATAAATATATTCAAAATTATTTTTAAAATGTTAGCCTTTCCCCTATAAATGTCTTTCGCGACAAAATATTTATTTTGTGAACCGGAAATTAAAAATACATCTAAGCGGTTTTGGATAGAGAATTAAATTCTGAGTTCAATGTTATAAATATATTCAAAATTACTTTTAAAATGTTAGCCTTTCCCATATAAATGTCTTTCGCGACAAAAAATTTATTTTGTGAACCGGAAACGTAATAAAATACATCTAAGCGGTTTTGGATAGAGAATTAAATTCTGAGTTCAATGATATATATATATTCAAAATTACTTTTAAAATGTTAGCCTTTCCCCTATAAATGTCTTTCGCGACAAAAGATTTATTTTGTGAACCGAAAACGTAAAAAATAACATCTAAGCGGTATTGGATAGAGAATTAAATTCTGAGTTCAATGATATAAATATATTCAAAATTATGTTTAAAATGTTAGCCTTTCCCCTATAAATGTCTTTCGCGACAAAATATTTATTTTGTAAACCGGAAATTAAAAATATATCTAAGCGGTTTTGGATAGAGAATTAAATTCTGAGTTCAATGATATATATATATTCAAAATTACTTTTAAAATGTTAGCCTTTCCCCTATAAATGTCTTTCGAGACAAAATATTTATTTTGTGAACCGGAAACGTAAAAAAATACATCTAAGCGGTTTTGGATAGAGAATCAAATTCTGAGTTCAATGATATAAATATATTCAAAATTACATTTAAAATGTTAGCCTTTTCCCTATAAATGTCTTTCGCGACAAAATATTTATTTTGTGAACCGGAAATTAAAAATACATCTAAGCGGTTTTGGATAGAGAATTAAATTCTGAGTTCAATGATATAAATATATTCAAAATTACTTTTAAAATGCTAGCCTTTCCCATATAAATGTCTTTCGCGACAAAAAATTTATTTTATGAACCGGAAACGTAATAAAATACATCTAACCTCTTTTGGATAGAGAATTAAATTCTGAGTTCAATGATATAAATATATTCAAAATTACTTTTAAAATGTTAGCCTTGCCCCTATAAATGTCTTTTGCGACAAAATATTTATTTTGTGAACCGGAAATTAAAAATACATCTAAGCGGTTTTGGATAGAGAATTAAATTCTGAGTTCAATGATATAAATATATTCAAAATTATTTTTAAAATGTTAGCCTTTCCCCTATAAATGTCTTTCGCGACAAAATATTTATTTTGTGGACCGGAAATTAAAAATACATCTAAGCGGTTTTGGATAGAGAATTAAATTCTGAGTTCAATGATATAAATATATTCAAAATTACTTTTAAAATGTTAGCCTTTCCCCTATAAATGTCTTTCGCGACAAAATATTTATTTTGTGAACCGGAAATTAAAAATACATCTAAGCGGTTTTGGATAGAGAATTAAATTCTGAGTTCAATGATATATATATATTCAAAATTACTTTTAAAATGTTAGCCTTTCCCCTATAAATGTCTTTCGCGACAAAAGATTTATTTTGTGAACCGAAAACGTAAAAAATAACATCTAAGCGGTATTGGATAGAGAATTAAATTCTGAGTTCAATGATATAAATATATTCAAAATTATGTTTAAAATGTTAGCCTTTCCCCTATAAATGTCTTTCGCGACAAAATATTTATTTTGTAAACCGGAAATTAAAAATATATCTAAGCGGTTTTGGATAGAGAATTAAATTCTGAGTTCAATGATATAAATATATTCAAAATTACTTTTAAAATGCTAGCCTTTCCCATATAAATGTCTTTCGCGACAAAAAATTTATTTTGTGAACCGGAAACGTAATAAAATACATCTAACCTCTTTTGGATAGAGAATTAAATTCTGAGTTCAATGATATAAATATATTCAAAATTACTTTTAAAATGTTAGCCTTGCCCCTATAAATGTCTTTTGCGACAAAATATTTATTTTGTGAACCGGAAATTAAAAATACATCTAAGCGGTTTTGGATAGAGAATTAAATTCTGAGTTCAATGATATAAATATATTCAAAATTATTTTTAAAATGTTAGCCTTTCCCCTATAAATGTCTTTCGCGACAAAATATTTATTTTGTGAACCGGAAATTAAAAATACATCTAAGCGGTTTTGGATAGAGAATTAAATTCTGAGTTCAATGTTATAAATATATTCAAAATTACTTTTAAAATGTTAGCCTTTCCCATATAAATGTCTTTCGCGACAAAAAATTTATTTTGTGAACCGGAAACGTAATAAAATACATCTAAGCGGTTTTGGATAGAGAATTAAATTCTGAGTTCAATGATATAAATATATTCAAAATTACTTTTAAAATGTTAGCCTTTCCCATATAAATGTCTTTCGCGACAAATAATTTATTTTGTGAACCGGAAAGGTAATAAAATACATCTAAGCGGTATTGGATAGAGAATTAAATTCTGAGTTCAATGATATAAATATATTCAAAATTACTTTTAAAATGTTAGCCTTTTCCCTATAAATGTCTTTCGCGACAAAAATTTTATTTTGTGAACCGAAAACGTAAAAAAATACATCTAAGCGGTTTTGGATAGAGAATTAAATTCTGAGTTCAATGATATAAATATATTCAAAATTACTTTTAAAATGTTAGCCTTTCCTATATAAATGTCTTTCGCGACAAAAAATTTGTTTTGTGAACCGGAAACGTAAAAAAATACATCTAAGCGGTTTTGGATAGAGAATTAAATTCTCAGTTCAATGATATAAATATATTCAAAATTACTTTTAAAATGTTAGCCTTTCCCCCTATAAATGTCTTTCGCGACAAAATAATTTTGTGAACCAGAAATTAAAAATACATCTAAGCGGTTTTGGATAGAGAATTAAATTCTGAGTTCAGTGATATAAATATATTCAAAATTACTTTTAAAATGTTAGCCTTTCCCCTATAAATGTCTTTCGCGACAAAATATTTATTTTGTGAACCGGAAATTAAAAATACATCTAAGCGGTTTTGGATAGAGAATTAAATTCTGAGTTCAATGATATAAATATATTCAAAATTATTTTTAAAATGTTAGCCTTTCCCCTATAAATGTCTTTCGCGACAAAATATTTATTTTGTGAACCGGAAATTAAAAATACATCTAAGCGGTTTTGGATAGAGAATTAAATTCTGAGTTCAATGTTATAAATATATTCAAAATTACTTTTAAAATGTTAGCCTTTCCCATATAAATGTCTTTCGCGACAAAAAATTTATTTTGTGAACCGGAAACGTAATAAAATACATCTAAGCGGTTTTGGATAGAGAATTAAATTCTGAGTTCAATGATATATATATATTCAAAATTACTTTTAAAATGTTAGCCTTTCCCCTATAAATGTCTTTCGCGACAAAAGATTTATTTTGTGAACCGAAAACGTAAAAAATAACATCTAAGCGGTATTGGATAGAGAATTAAATTCTGAGTTCAATGATATAAATATATTCAAAATTATGTTTAAAATGTTAGCCTTTCCCCTATAAATGTCTTTCGCGACAAAATATTTATTTTGTAAACCGGAAATTAAAAATATATCTAAGCGGTTTTGGATAGAGAATTAAATTCTGAGTTCAATGATATATATATATTCAAAATTACTTTTAAAATGTTAGCCTTTCCCCTATAAATGTCTTTCGAGACAAAATATTTATTTTGTGAACCGGAAACGTAAAAAAATACATCTAAGCGGTTTTGGATAGAGAATCAAATTCTGAGTTCAATGATATAAATATATTCAAAATTACATTTAAAATGTTAGCCTTTTCCCTATAAATGTCTTTCGCGACAAAATATTTATTTTGTGAACCGGAAATTAAAAATACATCTAAGCGGTTTTGGATAGAGAATTAAATTCTGAGTTCAATGATATAAATATATTCAAAATTACTTTTAAAATGCTAGCCTTTCCCATATAAATGTCTTTCGCGACAAAAAATTTATTTTATGAACCGGAAACGTAATAAAATACATCTAACCTCTTTTGGATAGAGAATTAAATTCTGAGTTCAATGATATAAATATATTCAAAATTACTTTTAAAATGTTAGCCTTGCCCCTATAAATGTCTTTTGCGACAAAATATTTATTTTGTGAACCGGAAATTAAAAATACATCTAAGCGGTTTTGGATAGAGAATTAAATTCTGAGTTCAATGATATAAATATATTCAAAATTATTTTTAAAATGTTAGCCTTTCCCCTATAAATGTCTTTCGCGACAAAATATTTATTTTGTGGACCGGAAATTAAAAATACATCTAAGCGGTTTTGGATAGAGAATTAAATTCTGAGTTCAATGATATAAATATATTCAAAATTACTTTTAAAATGTTAGCCTTTCCCCTATAAATGTCTTTCGCGACAAAATATTTATTTTGTGAACCGGAAATTAAAAATACATCTAAGCGGTTTTGGATAGAGAATTAAATTCTGAGTTCAATGATATATATATATTCAAAATTACTTTTAAAATGTTAGCCTTTCCCCTATAAATGTCTTTCGCGACAAAAGATTTATTTTGTGAACCGAAAACGTAAAAAATAACATCTAAGCGGTATTGGATAGAGAATTAAATTCTGAGTTCAATGATATAAATATATTCAAAATTATGTTTAAAATGTTAGCCTTTCCCCTATAAATGTCTTTCGCGACAAAATATTTATTTTGTAAACCGGAAATTAAAAATATATCTAAGCGGTTTTGGATAGAGAATTAAATTCTGAGTTCAATGATATAAATATATTCAAAATTACTTTTAAAATGCTAGCCTTTCCCATATAAATGTCTTTCGCGACAAAAAATTTATTTTGTGAACCGGAAACGTAATAAAATACATCTAACCTCTTTTGGATAGAGAATTAAATTCTGAGTTCAATGATATAAATATATTCAAAATTACTTTTAAAATGTTAGCCTTGCCCCTATAAATGTCTTTTGCGACAAAATATTTATTTTGTGAACCGGAAATTAAAAATACATCTAAGCGGTTTTGGATAGAGAATTAAATTCTGAGTTCAATGATATAAATATATTCAAAATTATTTTTAAAATGTTAGCCTTTCCCCTATAAATGTCTTTCGCGACAAAATATTTATTTTGTGAACCGGAAATTAAAAATACATCTAAGCGGTTTTGGATAGAGAATTAAATTCTGAGTTCAATGTTATAAATATATTCAAAATTACTTTTAAAATGTTAGCCTTTCCCATATAAATGTCTTTCGCGACAAAAAATTTATTTTGTGAACCGGAAACGTAATAAAATACATCTAAGCGGTTTTGGATAGAGAATTAAATTCTGAGTTCAATGATATAAATATATTCAAAATTACTTTTAAAATGTTAGCCTTTCCCATATAAATGTCTTTCGCGACAAATAATTTATTTTGTGAACCGGAAAGGTAATAAAATACATCTAAGCGGTATTGGATAGAGAATTAAATTCTGAGTTCAATGATATAAATATATTCAAAATTACTTTTAAAATGTTAGCCTTTTCCCTATAAATGTCTTTCGCGACAAAAATTTTATTTTGTGAACCGAAAACGTAAAAAAATACATCTAAGCGGTTTTGGATAGAGAATTAAATTCTGAGTTCAATGATATAAATATATTCAAAATTACTTTTAAAATGTTAGCCTTTCCTATATAAATGTCTTTCGCGACAAAAAATTTGTTTTGTGAACCGGAAACGTAAAAAAATACATCTAAGCGGTTTTGGATAGAGAATTAAATTCTCAGTTCAATGATATAAATATATTCAAAATTACTTTTAAAATGTTAGCCTTTCCCCCTATAAATGTCTTTCGCGACAAAATAATTTTGTGAACCAGAAATTAAAAATACATCTAAGCGGTTTTGGATAGAGAATTAAATTCTGAGTTCAGTGATATAAATATATTCAAAATTACTTTTAAAATGTTAGCCTTTCCCCTATAAATGTCTTTCGCGACAAAATATTTATTTTGTGAACCGGAAATTAAAAATACATCTAAGCGGTTTTGGATAGAGAATTAAATTCTGAGTTCATTGATATAAATATATTCAATCCCCTATAAATGTCTTTCGCGACAAAATATTTATTTTGTGAACCGGAAACGTTATAAAATACATCTAAGAGGTTTTGGATAGAGAATTAAATTCTGAGTTCAATGATATAAATATATTCAAAATTACTTTTAAAATGTTAGCCTTTCCCATATAAATGTCTTTCGCGACAAAAAATATATTTTGTGAACCGGAAACGTAAAAAAATACATCTAAGCGGTTTTGGATAGAGAATTAATATCTGAGTTCAATGATATAAATATATTCAAAATTACTTTTAAAATGTTAGCCTTTCCCCTATAAATGTCTTTCGCGACAAAATTATTTTGTGAGAAAACGTAAAAAAATACATCTAAGCGGTTTTGGATAGAGAATTAAATTCTGAGTTCAATGATATAAATATATTCAAAATTATTTTTAAAATGTTAGCCTTTCCCCTATAAATGTCTTTCGCGACAAAATATTTATTTTGTGGACCGGAAATTAAAAATACATCTAAGCGGTTTTGGATAGAGAATTAAATTCTGAGTTCAATGATATAAATATATTCAAAATTACTTTTAAAATGTTAGCCTTTCCCCTATAAATGTCTTTCGCGACAAAATATTTATTTTGTGAACCGGAAATTAAAAATACATCTAAGCGGTTTTGGATAGAGAATTAAATTCTGAGTTCAATGATATATATATATTCAAAATTACTTTTAAAATGTTAGCCTTTCCCCTATAAATGTCTTTCGCGACAAAAGATTTATTTTGTGAACCGAAAACGTAAAAAATAACATCTAAGCGGTATTGGATAGAGAATTAAATTCTGAGTTCAATGATATAAATATATTCAAAATTATGTTTAAAATGTTAGCCTTTCCCCTATAAATGTCTTTCGCGACAAAATATTTATTTTGTAAACCGGAAATTAAAAATATATCTAAGCGGTTTTGGATAGAGAATTAAATTCTGAGTTCAATGATATATATATATTCAAAATTACTTTTAAAATGTTAGCCTTTCCCCTATAAATGTCTTTCGCGACAAAATATTTATTTTGTGAACCGGAAACGTAAAAAAATACATCTAAGCGGTTTTGGATAGAGAATCAAATTCTGAGTTCAATGATATAAATATATTCAAAATTACATTTAAAATGTTAGCCTTTTCCCTATAAATGTCTTTCGCGACAAAATATTTATTTTGTGAACCGGAAATTAAAAATACATCTAAGCGGTTTTGTAAGAGAATTAAATTCTGAGTTCAATGATATAAATATATTCAAAATTACTTTTAAAATGCTAGCCTTTCCCATATAAATGTCTTTCGCGACAAAAAATTTATTTTGTGAACCGGAAACGTAATAAAATACATCTAAGCGGTTTTGGATAGAGAATCAAATTCTGAGTTCAATGATATAAATATATTCAAAATTACATTTAAAATGTTAGCCTTTTCCCTATAAATGTCTTTCGCGACAAAATATTTATTTTGTAAACCGGAAATTAAAAATATATCTAAGCGGTTTTGGATAGAGAATTAAATTCTGAGTTCAATGATATATATATATTCAAAATTACTTTTAAAATGTTAGCCTTTCCCCTATAAATGTCTTTCGAAATATTTATTTTGTGAACCGGAAATTAAAAATACATCTAAGCGGTTTTGGATAGAGAATTAAATTCTGAGTTCAATGATATAAATATATTCAAAATTATTTTTAAAATGTTAGCCTTTCCCCTATAAATGTCTTTCGCGACAAAATATTTATTTTGTGAACCGGAAATTAAAAATACATCTAAGCGGTTTTGGATAGAGAATTAAATTCTGAGTTCAATGTTATAAATATATTCAAAATTACTTTTAAAATGTTAGCCTTTCCCATATAAATGTCTTTCGCGACAAAAAATTTATTTTGTGAACCGGAAACGTAATAAAATACATCTAAGCGGTTTTGGATAGAGAATTAAATTCTGAGTTCAATGATATAAATATATTCAAAATTACTTTTAAAATGCTAGCCTTTTCCCTATAAATGTCTTTCGCGACAAAAAATTTATTTTGTGAACCGGAAACGTAATAAAATACATCTAACCTCTTTTGGATAGAGAATTAAATTCTGAGTTCAATGATATAAATATATTCAAAATTACTTTTAAAATGTTAGCCTTTCCCCTATAAATGTCTTTCGCGACAAAAGATTTCTTTTGTGAACCGGAAACGTAAAAAAATACATCTAAGCGGTTTTGGATAGAGAATTAAATTCTGAGTTCAATGATATAAATATATTCAAAATTACATTTAAAATGTTAGCCTTTTCCCTATAAATGTCTTTCGCGACAAAATATTTATTTTGTGAACCGGAAATTAAAAATACATCTAAGCGGTTTTGGATAGAGAATTAAATTCTGAGTTCAATGATATAAATATATTCAAAATTACTTTTAAAATGCTAGCCTTTCCCATATAAATGTCTTTCGCGACAAAAAATTTATTTTGTGAACCGGAAACGTAATAAAATACATCTAACCTCTTTTGGATAGAGAATTAAATTCTGAGTTCAATGATATAAATATATTCAAAATTACTTTTAAAATGTTAGCCTTTCCCCTATAAATGTCTTTCGCGACAAAATATTTATTTTGTGAACCGGAAATTAAAAATACAACTAAGCGGTTTTGGATAGAGAATTAAATTCTGAGTTCAATGATATAAATATATTCAAAATTACTTTTAAAATCTTAGCCTTTCCCTTATAAATGTCTTTCGCGACAAAAGATTTATTTTGTGAACCGGAAACGTAAAAAAATACATCTAAGCGGTTTTGGATAGAGAATTAAATTCTGAGTTCAATGATATAAATATATTCAAAATTACTTTTAAAATGTTAGCCTTTTCCCTATAAATGTCTTTCGCGACAAAATATTTATTTTGTGAACCGGAAATTAAAAATACATCTAAGCGGTTTTGGATACAGAATTAAATTCTGAGTTCAATGATATATATATATTCAAAATTACTTTTAAAATGTTAGCCTTTCCCCTATAAATGTCTTTCGCGACAAAAGATTTATTTTGTGAGAAAACGTAAAAAAATACATCTAAGCGGTTTTGGATAGAGAATTAAATTCTGAGTTCAATGATATAAATATATTCAAAATTATTTTTAAAATGTTAGCCTTTCCCCTATAAATGTCTTTCGCGACAAAATATTTATTTTGTGGACCGGAAATTAAAAATACATCTAAGCGGTTTTGGATAGAGAATTAAATTCTGAGTTCAATGATATAAATATATTCAAAATTACTTTTAAAATGTTAGCCTTTCCCCTATAAATGTCTTTCGCGACAAAATATTTATTTTGTGAACCGGAAATTAAAAATACATCTAAGCGGTTTTGGATAGAGAATTAAATTCTGAGTTCAATGATATATATATATTCAAAATTACTTTTAAAATGTTAGCCTTTCCCCTATAAATGTCTTTCGCGACAAAAGATTTATTTTGTGAACCGAAAACGTAAAAAATAACATCTAAGCGGTATTGGATAGAGAATTAAATTCTGAGTTCAATGATATAAATATATTCAAAATTATGTTTAAAATGTTAGCCTTTCCCCTATAAATGTCTTTCGCGACAAAATATTTATTTTGTAAACCGGAAATTAAAAATATATCTAAGCGGTTTTGGATAGAGAATTAAATTCTGAGTTCAATGATATATATATATTCAAAATTACTTTTAAAATGTTAGCCTTTCCCCTATAAATGTCTTTCGCGACAAAAGATTTATTTTGTGAACCGAAAACGTAAAAAATAACATCTAAGCGGTATTGGATAGAGAATTAAATTCTGAGTTCAATGATATAAATATATTCAAAATTATGTTTAAAATGTTAGCCTTTCCCCTATAAATGTCTTTCGCGACAAAATATTTATTTTGTAAACCGGAAATTAAAAATATATCTAAGCGGTTTTGGATAGAGAATTAAATTCTGAGTTCAATGATATATATATATTCAAAATTACTTTTAAAATGTTAGCCTTTCCCCTATAAATGTCTTTCGCGACAAAAGATTTATTTTGTGAACCGAAAACGTAAAAAATAACATCTAAGCGGTATTGGATAGAGAATTAAATTCTGAGTTCAATGATATAAATATATTCAAAATTATGTTTAAAATGTTAGCCTTTCCCCTATAAATGTCTTTCGCGACAAAATATTTATTTTGTAAACCGGAAATTAAAAATATATCTAAGCGGTTTTGGATAGAGAATTAAATTCTGAGTTCAATGATATATATATATTCAAAATTACTTTTAAAATGTTAGCCTTTCCCCTATAAATGTCTTTCGCGACAAAATATTTATTTTGTGAACCGGAAACGTAAAAAAATACATCTAAGCGGTTTTGGATAGAGAATCAAATTCTGAGTTCAATGATATAAATATATTCAAAATTACATTTAAAATGTTAGCCTTTTCCCTATAAATGTCTTTCGCGACAAAATATTTATTTTGTGAACCGGAAATTAAAAATACATCTAAGCGGTTTTGGATAGAGAATTAAATTCTGAGTTCAATGATATAAATATATTCAAAATTACTTTTAAAATGCTAGCCTTTCCCATATAAATGTCTTTCGCGACAAAAAATTTATTTTGTGAACCGGAAACGTAATAAAATACATCTAACCTCTTTTGGATAGAGAATTAAATTCTGAGTTCAATGATATAAATATATTCAAAATTACTTTTAAAATGTTAGCCTTGCCCCTATAAATGTCTTTTGCGACAAAATATTTATTTTGTGAACCGGAAATTAAAAATACATCTAAGCGGTTTTGGATAGAGAATTAAATTCTGAGTTCAATGATATAAATATATTCAAAATTATTTTTAAAATGTTAGCCTTTCCCCTATAAATGTCTTTCGCGACAAAATATTTATTTTGTGGACCGGAAATTAAAAATACATCTAAGCGGTTTTGGATAGAGAATTAAATTCTGAGTTCAATGATATAAATATATTCAAAATTACTTTTAAAATGTTAGCCTTTCCCCTATAAATGTCTTTCGCGACAAAATATTTATTTTGTGAACCGGAAATTAAAAATACATCTAAGCGGTTTTGGATAGAGAATTAAATTCTGAGTTCAATGATATATATATATTCAAAATTACTTTTAAAATGTTAGCCTTTCCCCTATAAATGTCTTTCGCGACAAAAGATTTATTTTGTGAACCGAAAACGTAAAAAATAACATCTAAGCGGTATTGGATAGAGAATTAAATTCTGAGTTCAATGATATAAATATATTCAAAATTATGTTTAAAATGTTAGCCTTTCCCCTATAAATGTCTTTCGCGACAAAATATTTATTTTGTAAACCGGAAATTAAAAATATATCTAAGCGGTTTTGGATAGAGAATTAAATTCTGAGTTTAATGATATATATATATTCAAAATTACTTTTAAAATGTTAGCCTTTCCCCTATAAATGTCTTTCGCGACAAAATATTTATTTTGTGAACCGGAAATTAAAAATACATCTAAGCGGTTTTGGATAGAGAATTAAATTCTGAGTTCAATGATATAAATATATTCAAAATTACTTTTAAAATGCTAGCCTTTCCCATATAAATGTCTTTCGCGACAAAAAATTTATTTTGTGAACCGGAAACGTAATAAAATACATCTAACCTCTTTTGGATAGAGAATTAAATTCTGAGTTCAATGATATAAATATATTCAAAATTACTTTTAAAATGTTAGCCTTTCCCCTATAAATGTCTTTCGCGACAAAATATTTATTTTGTGAACCTGAAATTAAAAATACAACTAAGCGGTTTTGGATAGAGAATTAAATTCTGAGTTCAATGATATAAATATATTCAAAATTACTTTTAAAATCTTAGCCTTTCCCTTATAAATGTCTTTCGCGACAAAAGATTTATTTTGTGAACCGGAAACGTAAAAAAATACATCTAAGCGGTTTTGGATAGAGAATTAAATTCTGAGTTCAATGATATAAATATATTCAAAATTACCTTTAAAATGTTAGCCTTTTCCCTATAAATGTCTTTCGCGACAAAATATTTATTTTGTGAACCGAAAATTAAAAATACATCTAAGCGGTTTTGGATAGAGAATTAAATTCTGAGTTCAATGATATAAATATATTCAAAATTACTTTTAAAATGTTAGCCTTTTCCCTATAAATGTCTTTCGCGACAAAATATTTATTTTGTGAACCGGAAATTAAAAATACAACTAAGCGGTTTTGGATAGAGAATTAAATTCTGAGTTCAATGATATAAATATATTCAAAATTACTTTTAAAATCTTAGCCTTTTCCCTATAAATGTCTTTCGCGACAAAATATTTATTTTGTGAACCGAAAATTAAAAATACATCTAAGCGGTTTTGGATAGAGAATTAAATTCTGAGTTCAATGATATAAATATATTCAAAATTACTTTTAAAATGTTAGCCTTTTCCCTATAAATGTCTTTCGCGACAAAATATTTATTTTGTGAACCGGAAATTAAAAATACAACTAAGCGGTTTTGGATAGAGAATTAAATTCTGAGTTCAATGATATAAATATATTCAAAATTACTTTTAAAATCTTAGCCTTTCCCTTATAAATGTCTTTCGCGACAAAAGATTTATTTTGTGAACCGGAAACGTAAAAAAATACATCTAAGCGGTTTTGGATAGAGAATTAAATTCTGAGTTCAATGATATAAATATATTCAAAATTACTTTTAAAATGTTAGCCTTTTCCCTATAAATGTCTTTCGCGACAAAATATTTATTTTGTGAACCGAAAATTAAAAATACATCTAAGCGGTTTTGGATAGAGAATTAAATTCTGAGTTCAATGATATATATATATTCAAAATTACTTTTAAAATGTTAGCCTTTCCCCTATAAATGTCTTTCGCGACAAAAGATTTATTTTGTGAACCGGAAACGTAAAAAAATACATCTAAGCGGTTTTGGATAGAGAATCAAATTCTGAGTTCAATGATATAAATATATTCAAAATTACATTTAAAATGTTAGCCTTTCCCCTATAAATGTCTTTCGCGACAAAAGATTTATTTTGTGAACCGGAAACGTAAAAAAATATATCTAAGCGGTTTTGGATAGAGAATTAAATTCTGAGTTCAATGATATAAATATATTCAAAATTACTTTTAAAATGTTAGCCTTTTCCCTATAAATGTCTTTCGCGACAAAATATTTATTTTGTGAACCGAAAATTAAAAATACATCTAAGCGGTTTTGGATAGAGAATTAAATTCTGAGTTCAATGATATATATATATTCAAAATTACTTTTAAAATGTTAGCCTTTCCCCTATAAATGTCTTTCGCGACAAAAGATTTATTTTGTGAACCGGAAACGTAAAAAAATACATCTAAGCGGTTTTGGATAGAGAATTAAATTCTGAGTTCAATGATATAAATATATTCAAAATTACTTTTAAAATGTTAGCCTTTTCCCTATAAATGTCTTTCGCGACAAAATATTTATTTTGTGAACCGGAAATTAAAAATACATCTAAGCGGTTTTGGATAGAGAATTAAATTCTGAGTTCAATGATATAAATATATTCAAAATTATTTTTAAAATGTTAGCCTTTCCCCTATAAATGTCTTTCGCGACAAAAAATTTATTTTGTGAACCGGAAACGTTATAAAATACATCTAAGCGGTATTGTATAGAGAATTAAATTCTGAGTTCAGTGATATAAATATATTCAAAATTACTTTTAAAATGTTAGCCTTTCCCCTATAAATGTCTTTCGCCACAAAAGATTTATTTTGTGAACCGGAAACGTAAAAAAATACATCTAAGCGGTTTTGGATAGAGAATTAAATTCTGAGTTCAATGATATAAATATATTCAAAATTACTTTTAAAATGTTAGCCTTTCCCCCTATAAATGTCTTTCGCGACAAAATAATTTTGTGAACCAGAAATTAAAAATACATCTAAGCGGTTTTGGATAGAGAATTAAATTCTGAGTTCAATGATATAAATATATTCAAAATTACTTTTAAAATGTTAGCCTTTCCCCTATAAATGTCTTTCGCGACAAAATATTTATTTTGTGAACCGGAAATTAAAAATACATCTAAGCGGTTTTGGATAGAGAATTAAATTCTGAGTTCATTGATATAAATATATTCAATCCCCTATAAATGTCTTTCGCGACAAAATATTTTTTTTGTGAACGGGAAACGTTATAAAATACATCTAAGAGGTTTTGGATAGAGAATTAAATTCTGAGTTCAATGATATAAATATATTCAAAATTACTTTTAAAATGTTAGCCTTTACCATATAAATGTCTTTCGCGACAAAAAATATATTTTGTGAACCGGAAACGTAAAAAAATACATCTAAGCGGTTTTGGATAGAGAATTAAATTCTGAGTTCAATGATATAAATATATTCAAAATTACTTTTAAAATGTTAGCCTTTCCCCTATAAATGTCTTTCGCGACAAAAATTTTATTTTGTGAGAAAACGTAAAAAAATATATCTAAGCGGTTTTGGATAGAGAATTAAATTCTGAGTTCAATGATATAAATATATTCAAAATTATTTTTAAAATGTTAGCCTTTCCCCTATAAATGTCTTTCGCGACAAAATATTTATTTTGTGAACCGGAAATTAAAAATACATCTAAGCGGTTTTGGATAGAGAATTAAATTCTGAGTTCAATGATATAAATATATTCAAAATTACTTTTAAAATGTTAGCCTTTCCCCTATAAATGTCTTTCGCGACAAAATATTTATTTTGTGAACCGGAAATTAAAAATACATCTAAGCGGTTTTGGATAGAGAATTAAATTCTGAGTTCAATGATATATATATATTCAAAATTACTTTTAAAATGTTAGCCTTTCCCCTATAAATGTCTTTCGCGACAAAAGATTTATTTTGTGAACCGAAAACGTAAAAAATAACATCTAAGCGGTATTGGATAGAGAATTAAATTCTGAGTTCAATGATATAAATATATTCAAAATTATGTTTAAAATGTTAGCCTTTCCCCTATAAATGTCTTTCGCGACAAAATATTTATTTTGTAAACCGGAAATTAAAAATATATCTAAGCGGTTTTGGATAGAGAATTAAATTCTGAGTTCAATGATATATATATATTCAAAATTACTTTTAAAATGTTAGCCTTTCCCCTATAAATGTCTTTCGCGACAAAAGATTTATTTTGTGAACCGAAAACGTAAAAAATAACATCTAAGCGGTATTGGATAGAGAATTAAATTCTGAGTTCAATGATATAAATATATTCAAAATTATGTTTAAAATGTTAGCCTTTCCCCTATAAATGTCTTTCGCGACAAAATATTTATTTTGTAAACCGGAAATTAAAAATATATCTAAGCGGTTTTGGATAGAGAATTAAATTCTGAGTTCAATGATATATATATATTCAAAATTACTTTTAAAATGTTAGCCTTTCCCCTATAAATGTCTTTCGCGACAAAATATTTATTTTGTGAACCGGAAACGTAAAAAAATACATCTAAGCGGTTTTGGATAGAGAATCAAATTCTGAGTTCAATGATATAAATATATTCAAAATTACATTTAAAATGTTAGCCTTTTCCCTATAAATGTCTTTCGCGACAAAATATTTATTTTGTGAACCGGAAATTAAAAATACATCTAAGCGGTTTTGGATAGAGAATTAAATTCTGAGTTCAATGATATAAATATATTCAAAATTACTTTTAAAATGCTAGCCTTTCCCATATAAATGTCTTTCGCGACAAAAAATTTATTTTGTGAACCGGAAACGTAATAAAATACATCTAACCTCTTTTGGATAGAGAATTAAATTCTGAGTTCAATGATATAAATATATTCAAAATTACTTTTAAAATGTTAGCCTTGCCCCTATAAATGTCTTTTGCGACAAAATATTTATTTTGTGAACCGGAAATTAAAAATACATCTAAGCGGTTTTGGATAGAGAATTAAATTCTGAGTTCAATGATATAAATATATTCAAAATTATTTTTAAAATGTTAGCCTTTCCCCTATAAATGTCTTTCGCGACAAAATATTTATTTTGTGGACCGGAAATTAAAAATACATCTAAGCGGTTTTGGATAGAGAATTAAATTCTGAGTTCAATGATATAAATATATTCAAAATTACTTTTAAAATGTTAGCCTTTCCCCTATAAATGTCTTTCGCGACAAAATATTTATTTTGTGAACCGGAAATTAAAAATACATCTAAGCGGTTTTGGATAGAGAATTAAATTCTGAGTTCAATGATATATATATATTCAAAATTACTTTTAAAATGTTAGCCTTTCCCCTATAAATGTCTTTCGCGACAAAAGATTTATTTTGTGAACCGAAAACGTAAAAAATAACATCTAAGCGGTATTGGATAGAGAATTAAATTCTGAGTTCAATGATATAAATATATTCAAAATTATGTTTAAAATGTTAGCCTTTCCCCTATAAATGTCTTTCGCGACAAAATATTTATTTTGTAAACCGGAAATTAAAAATATATCTAAGCGGTTTTGGATAGAGAATTAAATTCTGAGTTTAATGATATATATATATTCAAAATTACTTTTAAAATGTTAGCCTTTCCCCTATAAATGTCTTTCGCGACAAAATATTTATTTTGTGAACCGGAAATTAAAAATACATCTAAGCGGTTTTGGATAGAGAATTAAATTCTGAGTTCAATGATATAAATATATTCAAAATTACTTTTAAAATGCTAGCCTTTCCCATATAAATGTCTTTCGCGACAAAAAATTTATTTTGTGAACCGGAAACGTAATAAAATACATCTAACCTCTTTTGGATAGAGAATTAAATTCTGAGTTCAATGATATAAATATATTCAAAATTACTTTTAAAATGTTAGCCTTTCCCCTATAAATGTCTTTCGCGACAAAATATTTATTTTGTGAACCTGAAATTAAAAATACAACTAAGCGGTTTTGGATAGAGAATTAAATTCTGAGTTCAATGATATAAATATATTCAAAATTACTTTTAAAATCTTAGCCTTTCCCTTATAAATGTCTTTCGCGACAAAAGATTTATTTTGTGAACCGGAAACGTAAAAAAATACATCTAAGCGGTTTTGGATAGAGAATTAAATTCTGAGTTCAATGATATAAATATATTCAAAATTACTTTTAAAATGTTAGCCTTTTCCCTATAAATGTCTTTCGCGACAAAATATTTATTTTGTGAACCGAAAATTAAAAATACATCTAAGCGGTTTTGGATAGAGAATTAAATTCTGAGTTCAATGATATAAATATATTCAAAATTACTTTTAAAATGTTAGCCTTTTCCCTATAAATGTCTTTCGCGACAAAATATTTATTTTGTGAACCGGAAATTAAAAATACAACTAAGCGGTTTTGGATAGAGAATTAAATTCTGAGTTCAATGATATAAATATATTCAAAATTACTTTTAAAATCTTAGCCTTTTCCCTATAAATGTCTTTCGCGACAAAATATTTATTTTGTGAACCGAAAATTAAAAATACATCTAAGCGGTTTTGGATAGAGAATTAAATTCTGAGTTCAATGATATAAATATATTCAAAATTACTTTTAAAATGTTAGCCTTTTCCCTATAAATGTCTTTCGCGACAAAATATTTATTTTGTGAACCGGAAATTAAAAATACAACTAAGCGGTTTTGGATAGAGAATTAAATTCTGAGTTCAATGATATAAATATATTCAAAATTACTTTTAAAATCTTAGCCTTTCCCTTATAAATGTCTTTCGCGACAAAAGATTTATTTTGTGAACCGGAAACGTAAAAAAATACATCTAAGCGGTTTTGGATAGAGAATTAAATTCTGAGTTCAATGATATAAATATATTCAAAATTACTTTTAAAATGTTAGCCTTTTCCCTATAAATGTCTTTCGCGACAAAATATTTATTTTGTGAACCGAAAATTAAAAATACATCTAAGCGGTTTTGGATAGAGAATTAAATTCTGAGTTCAATGATATATATATATTCAAAATTACTTTTAAAATGTTAGCCTTTCCCCTATAAATGTCTTTCGCGACAAAAGATTTATTTTGTGAACCGGAAACGTAAAAAAATACATCTAAGCGGTTTTGGATAGAGAATCAAATTCTGAGTTCAATGATATAAATATATTCAAAATTACATTTAAAATGTTAGCCTTTCCCCTATAAATGTCTTTCGCGACAAAAGATTTATTTTGTGAACCGGAAACGTAAAAAAATATATCTAAGCGGTTTTGGATAGAGAATTAAATTCTGAGTTCAATGATATAAATATATTCAAAATTACTTTTAAAATGTTAGCCTTTTCCCTATAAATGTCTTTCGCGACAAAATATTTATTTTGTGAACCGAAAATTAAAAATACATCTAAGCGGTTTTGGATAGAGAATTAAATTCTGAGTTCAATGATATATATATATTCAAAATTACTTTTAAAATGTTAGCCTTTCCCCTATAAATGTCTTTCGCGACAAAAGATTTATTTTGTGAACCGGAAACGTAAAAAAATACATCTAAGCGGTTTTGGATAGAGAATTAAATTCTGAGTTCAATGATATAAATATATTCAAAATTACTTTTAAAATGTTAGCCTTTTCCCTATAAATGTCTTTCGCGACAAAATATTTATTTTGTGAACCGGAAATTAAAAATACATCTAAGCGGTTTTGGATAGAGAATTAAATTCTGAGTTCAATGATATAAATATATTCAAAATTATTTTTAAAATGTTAGCCTTTCCCCTATAAATGTCTTTCGCGACAAAAAATTTATTTTGTGAACCGGAAACGTTATAAAATACATCTAAGCGGTATTGTATAGAGAATTAAATTCTGAGTTCAGTGATATAAATATATTCAAAATTACTTTTAAAATGTTAGCCTTTCCCCTATAAATGTCTTTCGCCACAAAAGATTTATTTTGTGAACCGGAAACGTAAAAAAATACATCTAAGCGGTTTTGGATAGAGAATTAAATTCTGAGTTCAATGATATAAATATATTCAAAATTACTTTTAAAATGTTAGCCTTTCCCCCTATAAATGTCTTTCGCGACAAAATAATTTTGTGAACCAGAAATTAAAAATACATCTAAGCGGTTTTGGATAGAGAATTAAATTCTGAGTTCAATGATATAAATATATTCAAAATTACTTTTAAAATGTTAGCCTTTCCCCTATAAATGTCTTTCGCGACAAAATATTTATTTTGTGAACCGGAAATTAAAAATACATCTAAGCGGTTTTGGATAGAGAATTAAATTCTGAGTTCATTGATATAAATATATTCAATCCCCTATAAATGTCTTTCGCGACAAAATATTTTTTTTGTGAACCGGAAACGTTATAAAATACATCTAAGAGGTTTTGGATAGAGAATTAAATTCTGAGTTCAATGATATAAATATATTCAAAATTACTTTTAAAATGTTAGCCTTTACCATATAAATGTCTTTCGCGACAAAAAATATATTTTGTGAACCGGAAACGTAAAAAAATACATCTAAGCGGTTTTGGATAGAGAATTAAATTCTGAGTTCAATGATATAAATATATTCAAAATTACTTTTAAAATGTTAGCCTTTCCCCTATAAATGTCTTTCGCGACAAAAATTTTATTTTGTGAGAAAACGTAAAAAAATACATCTAAGCGGTTTTGGATAGAGAATTAAATTCTGAGTTCAATGATATAAATATATTCAAAATTATTTTTAAAATGTTAGCCTTTCCCCTATAAATGTCTTTCGCGACAAAATATTTATTTTGTGAACCGGAAATTAAAAATACATCTAAGCGGTTTTGGATAGAGAATTAAATTCTGAGTTCAATGATATAAATATATTCAAAATTACTTTTAAAATGTTAGCCTTTCCCCTATAAATGTCTTTCGCGACAAAATATTTATTTTGTGAACCGGAAATTAAAAATACATCTAAGCGGTTTTGGATAGAGAATTAAATTCTGAGTTCAATGATATATATATATTCAAAATTACTTTTAAAATGTTAGCCTTTCCTATAAATGTCTTTCGCGACAAAAGATTTATTTTGTGAACCGAAAACGTAAAAAATAACATCTAAGCGGTATTGGATAGAGAATTAAATTCTGAGTTCAATGATATAAATATATTCAAAATTATGTTTAAAATGTTAGCCTTTCCCCTATAAATGTCTTTCGCGACAAAATATTTATTTTGTAAACCGGAAATTAAAAATATATCTAAGCGGTTTTGGATAGAGAATTAAATTCTGAGTTCAATGATATATATATATTCAAAATTACTTTTAAAATGTTAGCCTTTCCCCTATAAATGTCTTTCGCGACAAAATATTTATTTTGTGAACCGGAAACGTAAAAAAATACATCTAAGCGGTTTTGGATAGAGAATCAAATTCTGAGTTCAATGATATAAATATATTCAAAATTACATTTAAAATGTTAGCCTTTTCCCTATAAATGTCTTTCGCGACAAAATATTTATTTTGTGAACCGGAAATTAAAAATACATCTAAGCGGTTTTGGATAGAGAATTAAATTCTGAGTTCAATGATATAAATATATTCAAAATTACTTTTAAAATGCTAGCCTTTCCCATATAAATGTCTTTCGCGACAAAAAATTTATTTTGTGAACCGGAAACGTAATAAAATACATCTAACCTCTTTTGGATAGAGAATTAAATTCTGAGTTCATTGATATAAATATATTCAAAATTACTTTTAAAATGTTAGCCTTGCCCCTATAAATGTCTTTTGCGACAAAATATTTATTTTGTGAACCGGAAATTAAAAATACATCTAAGCGGTTTTGGATAGAGAATTAAATTCTGAGTTCAATGATATAAATATATTCAAAATTATTTTTAAAATGTTAGCCTTTCCCCTATAAATGTCTTTCGCGACAAAATATTTATTTTGTGAACCGGAAATTAAAAATACATCTAAGCGGTTTTGGATAGAGAATTAAATTCTGAGTTCAATGATATAAATATATTCAAAATTACTTTTAAAATGTTAGCCTTTCCCATATAAATGTCTTTCGCGACAAAAAATTTATTTTGTGAACCGGAAACGTAATAAAATACATCTAAGCGGTTTTGGATAGAGAATTAAATTCTAAGTTCAATGATATAAATATATTCAAAATTACTTTTAAAATGTTAGCCTTTCCCCTATAAATGTCTTTCGCGACAAAATATTTATTTTGTGAACCGGAAATTAAAAATACATCTAAGCGGTTTTGGATAGAGAATTAAATTCTGAGTTCAATGATATATATATATTCAAAATTACTTTTAAAATGTTAGCCTTTCCCCTATAAATGTCTTTCGCGACAAAAGATTTATTTTGTGAACCGAAAACGTAAAAAATAACATCTAAGCGGTATTGGATAGAGAATTAAATTCTGAGTTCAATGATATAAATATATTCAAAATTATGTTTAAAATGTTAGCCTTTCCCCTATAAATGTCTTTCGCGACAAAATATTTATTTTGTAAACCGGAAATTAAAAATATATCTAAGCGGTTTTGGATAGAGAATTAAATTCTGAGTTCAATGATATATATATATTCAAAATTACTTTTAAAATGTTAGCCTTTCCCATATAAATGTCTTTCGCGACAAAATAATTTTGTGAACCAGAAATTAAAAATACATCTAAGCGGTTTTGGATAGAGAATTAAATTCTGAGTTCAATGATATAAATATATTCAAAATTACTTTTAAAATGTTAGCCTTTTCCCTATAAATGTCTTTCGCGACAAAATATTTATTTTGTGAACCGGAAATTAAAAATACAACTAAGCGGTTTTGGATAGAGAATTAAATTCTGAGTTCAATGATATAAATATATTCAAAATTACTTTTAAAATGTTAGCCTTTTCCCTATAAATGTCTTTCGCGACAAAATATTTATTTTGTGAACCGGAAATTAAAAATACATCTAAGCGGTTTTGGATAGAGAATTAAATTCTGAGTTCAATGATATAAATATATTCAAAATTATTTTTAAAATGTTAGCCTTTCCCCTATAAATGTCTTTCGCGACAAAAAATTTATTTTGTGAACCGGAAACGTTATAAAATACATCTAAGCGGTATTGTATAGAGAATTAAATTCTGAGTTCAGTGATATAAATATATTCAAAATTACTTTTAAAATGTTAGCCTTTCCCCTATAAATGTCTTTCGCCACAAAAGATTTATTTTGTGAACCGGAAACGTAAAAAAATACATCTAAGCGGTTTTGGATAGAGAATTAAATTCTGAGTTCAATGATATAAATATATTCAAAATTACTTTTAAAATTTTCCCCCTATAAATGTCTTTCGCGACAAAATAATTTTGTGAACCAGAAATTAAAAATACATCTAAGCGGTTTTGGATAGAGAATTAAATTCTGAGTTCAATGATATAAATATATTCAAAATTACTTTTAAAATGTTAGCCTTTCCCCTATAAATGTCTATCGCGACAAAATATTTATTTTGTGAACCGGAAATTAAAAATACATCTAAGCGGTTTTGGATAGAGAATTAAATTCTGAGTTCATTGATATAAATATATTCAATCCCCTATAAATGTCTTTCGCGACAAAATATTTTTTTTGTGAACCGGAAACGTTATAAAATACATCTAAGAGGTTTTGGATAGAGAATTAAATTCTGAGTTCAATGATATAAATATATTCAAAATTACTTTTAAAATGTTAGCCTTTCCCATATAAATGTATTTCGCGACAAAAAATATATTTTGTGAACCGGAAACGTAAAAAAATACATCCGGTTTTGGATAGAGAATTAAATTCTGAGTTCAATGATATAAATATATTCAAAATTACTTTTAAAATGTTAGCCTTTCCCCTATAAATGTCTTTCGCGACAAAAATTTTATTTTGTGAGACAACGTAAAAAAATACATCTAAGCAGTTTAGGATAGAGAATTAAATTCTGAGTTCAATGATATAAATATATTCAAAATTATTTTTAAAATGTTAGCCTTTCCCCTATAAATGTCTTTCGCGACAAAATATTTATTTTGTGAACCGGAAATTAAAAATACATCTAAGCGGTTTTGGATAGAGAATTAAATTCTGAGTTCAATGATATAAATATATTCAAAATTACTTTTAAAATGTTAGCCTTTCCCCTATAAATGTCTTTCGCGACAAAATATTTATTTTGTGAACCGGAAATTAAAAATACATCTAAGCGGTTTTGGATAGAGAATTAAATTCTGAGTTCAATGATATATATATATTCAAAATTACTTTTAAAATGTTAGCCTTTCCCCTATAAATGTCTTTCGCGACAAAAGATTTATTTTGTGAACCGAAAACGTAAAAAATAACATCTAAGCGGTATTGGATAGAGAATTAAATTCTGAGTTCAATGATATAAATATATTCAAAATTATGTTTAAAATGTTAGCCTTTCCCCTATAAATGTCTTTCGCGACAAAATATTTATTTTGTAAACCGGAAATTAAAAATATATCTAAGCGGTTTTGGATAGAGAATTAAATTCTGAGTTCAATGATATATATATATTCAAAATTACTTTTAAAATGTTAGCCTTTCCCCTATAAATGTCTTTCGCGACAAAATATTTATTTTGTGAACCGGAAACGTAAAAAAATACATCTAAGCGGTTTTGGATAGAGAATCAAATTCTGAGTTCAATGATATAAATATATTCAAAATTACATTTAAAATGTTAGCCTTTTCCCTATAAATGTCTTTCGCGACAAAATATTTATATTGTGAACCGGAAATTAAAAATACATCTAAGCGGTTTTGGATAGAGAATTAAATTCTGAGTTCAATGATATAAATATATTCAAAATTACTTTTAAAATGCTAGCCTTTCCCATATAAATGTCTTTCGCGACAAAAAATTTATTTTGTGAACCGGAAACGTAATAAAATACATCTAACCTCTTTTGGATAGAGAATTAAATTCTGAGTTCAATGATATAAATATATTCAAAATTACTTTTAAAATGTTAGCCTTGCCCCTATAAATGTCTTTTGCGACAAAATATTTATTTTGTGAACCGGAAATTAAAAATACATCTAAGCGGTTTTGGATAGAGAATTAAATTCTGAGTTCAATGATATAAATATATTCAAAATTATTTTTAAAATGTTAGCCTTTCCCCTATAAATGTCTTTCGCGACAAAATATTTATTTTGTGAACCGGAAATTAAAAATACATCTAAGCGGTTTTGGATAGAGAATTAAATTCTGAGTTCAATGTTATAAATATATTCAAAATTACTTTTAAAATGTTAGCCTTTCCCATATAAATGTCTTTCGCGACAAAAAATTTATTTTGTGAACCGGAAACGTAATAAAATACACCTAAGCGGTTTTGGATAGAGAATTAAATTCTGAGTTCAATGATATAAATATATTCAAAATTACTTTTAAAATGCTAGCCTTTTCCCTATAAATGTCTTTCGCGACAAAAAATTTATTTTGTGAACCGGAAACGTAATAAAATACATCTAACCTCTTTTGGATAGAGAATTAAATTCTGAGTTCAATGATATAAATATATTCAAAATTACTTTTAAAATGTTAGCCTTTCCTCTATAAATGTCTTTCGCGACAAAAGATTTCTTTTGTGAACCGGAAACGTAAAAAAATACATCTAAGCGGTTTTGGATAGAGAATTAAATTCTGAGTTCAATGATATAAATATATTCAAAATTACATTTAAAATGTTAGCCTTTTCCCTATAAATGTCTTTCGCGACAAAATATTTATTTTGTGAACCGGAAATTAAAAATACATCTAAGCGGTTTTGGATAGAGAATTAAATTCTGAGTTCAATGATATAAATATATTCAAAATTACTTTTAAAATGCTAGCCTTTCCCATATAAATGTCTTTCGCGACAAAAAATTTATTTTGTGAACCGGAAACGTAATAAAATACATCTAACCTCTTTTGGATAGAGAATTAAATTCTGAGTTCAATGATATAAATATATTCAAAATTACTTTTAAAATGTTAGCCTTTCCCCTATAAATGTCTTTCGCGACAAAATATTTATTTTGTGAACCGGAAATTAAAAATACAACTAAGCGGTTTTGGATAGAGAATTAAATTCTGAGTTCAATGATATAAATATATTAAAATCTTAGCCTTTCCCTTATAAATGTCTTTCGCGACAAAAGATTTATTTTGTGAACCGGAAACGTAAAAAAATACATCTAAGCGGTTTTGGATAGAGAATTAAATTCTGAGTTCAATGATATAAATATATTCAAAATTACTTTTAAAATGTTAGCCTTTTCCCTATAAATGTCTTTCGCGACAAAATATTTATTTTGTGAACCGGAAATTAAAAATACATCTAAGCGGTTTTGGATAGAGAATTAAATTCTGAGTTCAATGATATATATATATTCAAAATTACTTTTAAAATGTTAGCCTTTCCCCTATAAATGTCTTTCGCGACAAAAGATTTATTTTGTGAACCGGAAACGTAAAAAAATACATCTAAGCGGTTTTGGATAGAGAATTAAATTCTGAGTTCAATGATATAAATATATTCAAAATTACTTTTAAAATGTTAGCCTTTTCCCTATAAATGTCTTTCGCGACAAAATATTTATTTTGTGAACCGGAAATTAAAAATACATCTAAGCGGTTTTGGATAGAGAATTAAATTCTGAGTTCAATGATATAAATATATTCAAAATTATGTTTAAAATGTTAGCCTTTCCCCTATAAATGTCTTTCGCGACAAAATATTTATTTTGTAAACCGGAAATTAAAAATATATCTAAGCGGTTTTGGATAGAGAATTAAATTCTGAGTTCAATGATATATATATATTCAAAATTACTTTTAAAATGTTAGCCTTTCCCCTATAAATGTCTTTCGCGACAAAATATTTATTTTGTGAACCGGAAATTAAAAATACATCTAAGCGGTTTTGGATAGAGAATTAAATTCTGAGTTCAATGATATAAATATATTCAAAATTACTTTTAAAATGCTAGTCTTTCCCATATAAATGTCTTTCGCGACAAAAAATTATTTTGTGAACCGGAAACGTAATAAAATACATCTAACCTCTTTTGGATAGAGAATTAAATTCTGAGTTCAATGATATAAATATATTCAAAATTACTTTTAAAATGTTAGCCTTGCCCCTATAAATGTCTTTTGCGACAAAATATTTATTTTGTGAACCGGAAATTAAAAATACATCTAAGCGGTTTTGGATAGAGAATTAAATTCTGAGTTCAATGATATAAATATATTCAAAATTATTTTTAAAATGTTAGCCTTTCCCCTATAAATGTCTTTCGCGACAAAATATTTATTTTGTGAACCGGAAATTAAAAATACATCTAAGCGGTTTTGGATAGAGAATTAAATTCTGAGTTCAATGATATAAATTCAAAATTACTTTTAAAATGTTAGCCTTTCCCATATAAATGTCTTTCGCGACAAAAAATTTATTTTGTGAACCGGAAACGTAATAAAATACATCTAAGCGGTTTTGGATAGAGAATTAAATTCTGAGTTCAATGATATAAATATATTCAAAATTACTTTTAAAATGTTAGCCTTTCCCCTATAAATGTCTTTCGCGACAAAATATTTATTTTGTGAACCGGAAATTAAAAATACATCTAAGCGGTTTTGGATAGAGAATTAAATTCTGAGTTCAATGATATATATATATTCAAAATTACTTTTAAAATGTTAGCCTTTCCCCTATAAATGTCTTTCGCGACAAAAGATTTATTTTGTGAACCGAAAACGTAAAAAATAACATCTAAGCGGTATTGGATAGAGAATTAAATTCTGAGTTCAATGATATAAATATATTCAAAATTATGTTTAAAATGTTAGCCTTTCCCCTATAAATGTCTTTCGCGACAAAATATTTATTTTGTAAACCGGAAATTAAAAATATATCTAAGCGGTTTTGGATAGAGAATTAAATTCTGAGTTCAATGATATATATATATTCAAAATTACTTTTAAAATGTTAGCCTTTCCCATATAAATGTCTTTCGCGACAAAATAATTTTGTGAACCAGAAATTAAAAATACATCTAAGCGGTTTTGGATAGAGAATTAAATTCTGAGTTCAATGATATAAATATATTCAAAATTACTTTTAAAATGTTAGCCTTTTCCCTATAAATGTCTTTCGCGACAAAATATTTATTTTGTGAACCGGAAATTAAAAATACAACTAAGCGGTTTTGGATAGAGAATTAAATTCTGAGTTCAATGATATAAATATATTCAAAATTACTTTTAAAATGTTAGCCTTTTCCCTATAAATGTCTTTCGCGACAAAATATTTATTTTGTGAACCGGAAATTAAAAATACATCTAAGCGGTTTTGGATAGAGAATTAAATTCTGAGTTCAATGATATAAATATATTCAAAATTATTTTTAAAATGTTAGCCTTTCCCCTATAAATGTCTTTCGCGACAAAAAATTTATTTTTAAAATGTTAGCCTTTCCCCTATAAATGTCTTTCGCGACAAAAAATTTATTTTGTGAACCGGAAACGTTATAAAATACATCTAAGCGGTATTGTATAGAGAATTAAATTCTGAGTTCAGTGATATAAATATATTCAAAATTACTTTTAAAATGTTAGCCTTTCCCCTATAAATGTCTTTCGCCACAAAAGATTTATTTTGTGAACCGGAAACGTAAAAAAATACATCTAAGCGGTTTTGGATAGAGAATTAAATTCTGAGTTCAATGATATAAATATATTCAAAATTACTTTTAAAATGTTAGCCTTTCCCCCTATAAATGTCTTTCGCGACAAAATAATTTTGTGAACCAGAAATTAAAAATACATCTAAGCGGTTTTGGATAGAGAATTAAATTCTGAGTTCAATGATATAAATATATTCAAAATTACTTTTAAAATGTTAGCCTTTCCCCTATAAATGTCTATCGCGACAAAATATTTATTTTGTGAACCGGAAATTAAAAATACATCTAAGCGGTTTTGGATAGAGAATTAAATTCTGAGTTCATTGATATAAATATATTCAATCCCCTATAAATGTCTTTCGCGACAAAATATTTTTTTTGTGAACCGGAAACGTTATAAAATACATCTAAGAGGTTTTGGATAGAGAATTAAATTCTGAGTTCAATGATATAAATATATTCAAAATTACTTTTAAAATGTTAGCCTTTCCCATATAAATGTCTTTCGCGACAAAAAATATATTTTGTGAACCGGAAACGTAAAAAAATACATCCGGTTTTGGATAGAGAATTAAATTCTGAGTTCAATGATATAAATATATTCAAAATTACTTTTAAAATGTTAGCCTTTCCCCTATAAATGTCTTTCGCGACAAAAATTTTATTTTGTGAGACAACGTAAAAAAATACATCTAAGCGGTTTTGGATAGAGAATTAAATTCTGAGTTCAATGATATAAATATATTCAAAATTATTTTTAAAATGTTAGCCTTTCCCCTATAAATGTCTTTCGCGACAAAATATTTATTTTGTGAACCGGAAATTAAAAATACATCTAAGCGGTTTTGGATAGAGAATTAAATTCTGAGTTCAATGATATAAATATATTCAAAATTACTTTTAAAATGTTAGCCTTTCCCCTATAAATGTCTTTCGCGACAAAATATTTATTTTGTGAACCGGAAATTAAAAATACATCTAAGCGGTTTTGGATAGAGAATTAAATTCTGAGTTCAATGATATAAATATATTCAAAATTACTTTTAAAATGCTAGTCTTTCCCATATAAATGTCTTTCGCGACAAAAAATTATTTTGTGAACCGGAAACGTAATAAAATACATCTAACCTCTTTTGGATAGAGAATTAAATTCTGAGTTCAATGATATAAATATATTCAAAATTACTTCTAAAATGTTAGCCTTGCCCCTATAAATGTCTTTTGCGACAAAATATTTATTTTGTGAACCGGAAATTAAAAATACATCTAAGCGGTTTTGGATAGAGAATTAAATTCTGAGTTCAATGATATAAATATATTCAAAATTATTTTTAAAATGTTAGCCTTTCCCCTATAAATGTCTTTCGCGACAAAATATTTATTTTGTGAACCGGAAATTAAAAATACATCTAAGCGGTTTTGGATAGAGAATTAAATTCTGAGTTCAATGATATAAATTCAAAATTACTTTTAAAATGTTAGCCTTTCCCATATAAATGTCTTTCGCGACAAAAAATTTATTTTGTGAACCGGAAACGTAATAAAATACATCTAAGCGGTTTTGGATAGAGAATTAAATTCTGAGTTCAATGATATAAATATATTCAAAATTACTTTTAAAATGTTAGCCTTTCCCCTATAAATGTCTTTCGCGACAAAATATTTATTTTGTGAACCGGAAATTAAAAATACATCTAAGCGGTTTTGGATAGAGAATTAAATTCTGAGTTCAATGATATATATATATTCAAAATTACTTTTAAAATGTTAGCCTTTCCCCTATAAATGTCTTTCGCGACAAAAGATTTATTTTGTGAACCGAAAACGTAAAAAATAACATCTAAGCGGTATTGGATAGAGAATTAAATTCTGAGTTCAATGATATAAATATATTCAAAATTATGTTTAAAATGTTAGCCTTTCCCCTATAAATGTCTTTCGCGACAAAATATTTATTTTGTAAACCGGAAATTAAAAATATATCTAAGCGGTTTTGGATAGAGAATTAAATTCTGAGTTCAATGATATATATATATTCAAAATTACTTTTAAAATGTTAGCCTTTCCCATATAAATGTCTTTCGCGACAAAATATTTATTTTGTGAACCGGAAATTAAAAATACATCTAAGCGGTTTTGGATAGAGAATTAAATTCTGAGTTCATTGATATAAATATATTCAATCCCCTATAAATGTCTTTCGCGACAAAATATTTTTTTTGTGAACCGGAAACGTTATAAAATACATCTAAGAGGTTTTGGATAGAGAATTAAATTCTGAGTTCAATGATATAAATATATTCAAAATTACTTTTAAAATGTTAGCCTTTCCCATATAAATGTCTTTCGCGACAAAAAATATATTTTGTGAACCGGAAACGTAAAAAAATACATCCGGTTTTGGATAGAGAATTAAATTCTGAGTTCAATGATATAAATATATTCAAAATTACTTTTAAAATGTTAGCCTTTCCCCTATAAATGTCTTTCGCGACAAAAATTTTATTTTGTGAGACAACGTAAAAAAATACATCTAAGCGGTTTTGGATAGAGAATTAAATTCTGAGTTCAATGATATAAATATATTCAAAATTATTTTTAAAATGTTAGCCTTTCCCCTATAAATGTCTTTCGCGACAAAATATTTATTTTGTGAACCGGAAATTAAAAATACATCTAAGCGGTTTTGGATAGAGAATTAAATTCTGAGTTCAATGATATAAATATATTCAAAATTACTTTTAAAATGTTAGCCTTTCCCCTATAAATGTCTTTCGCGACAAAATATTTATTTTGTGAACCGGAAATTAAAAATACATCTAAGCGGTTTTGGATAGAGAATTAAATTCTGAGTTCAATGATATATATATATTCAAAATTACTTTTAAAATGTTAGCCTTTCCCCTATAAATGTCTTTCGCGACAAAAGATTTATTTTGTGAACCGAAAACGTAAAAAATAACATCTAAGCGGTATTGGATAGAGAATTAAATTCTGAGTTCAATGATATAAATATATTCAAAATTATGTTTAAAATGTTAGCCTTTCCCCTATAAATGTCTTTCGCGACAAAATATTTATTTTGTAAACCGGAAATTAAAAATATATCTAAGCGGTTTTGGATAGAGAATCAAATTCTGAGTTCAATGATATAAATATATTTAAAATTATTTTTAAAATGTTAGCCTTTCCCCTATAAATGTCTTTCGCGACAAAATATTTATTTTGTGAACCGGAAATTAAAAATACATCTAAGCGGTTTTGGATAGAGAATTAAATTCTGAGTTCAATGTTATAAATATATTCAAAATTACTTTTAAAATGTTAGCCTTTCCCATATAAATGTCTTTCGCGACAAAAAATTTATTTTGTGAACCGGAAACGTAATAAAATACATCTAAGCGGTTTTGGATAGAGAATTAAATTCTGAGTTCAATGATATAAATATATTCAAAATTACTTTTAAAATGCTAGCCTTTTCCCTATAAATGTCTTTTGCGACAAAAAATTTATTTTGTGAACCGGAAACGTAATAAAATACATCTAAGCGGTTTTGGATAGAGAATTAAATTCTGAGTTCAATGATATAAATATATTCAAAATTACTTTTAAAATGCTAGCCTTTTCCCTATAAATGTCTTTCGCGACAAAAAATTTATTTTGTGAACCGGAAACGTAATAAAATACATCTAACCTCTTTTGGATAGAGAATTAAATTCTGAGTTCAATGATATAAATATATTCAAAATTACTTTTAAAATGTTAGCCTTTCCCCTATAAATGTCTTTCGCGACAAAAGATTTCTTTTGTGAACCGGAAACGTAAAAAAATACATCTAAGCGGTTTTGGATAGAGAATTAAATTCTGAGTTCAATGATATAAATATATTCAAAATTACATTTAAAATGTTAGCCTTTTCCCTATAAATGTCTTTCGCGACAAAATATTTATTTTGTGAACCGGAAATTAAAAATACATCTAAGCGGTTTTGGATAGAGAATTAAATTCTGAGTTCAATGATATAAATATATTCAAAATTACTTTTAAAATGCTAGCCTTTCCCATATAAATGTCTTTCGCGACAAAAAATTTATTTTGTGAACCGGAAACGTAATAAAATACATCTAACCTCTTTTGGATAGAGAATTAAATTCTGAGTTCAATGATATAAATATATTCAAAATTACTTTTAAAATGTTAGCCTTTCCCCTATAAATGTCTTTCGCGACAAAATATTTATTTTGTGAACCGGAAATTAAAAATACAACTAAGCGGTTTTGGATAGAGAATTAAATTCTGAGTTCAATGATATAAATATATTCAAAATTACTTTTAAAATCTTAGCCTTTCCCTTATAAATGTCTTTCGCGACAAAAGATTTATTTTGTGAACCGGAAACGTAAAAAAATACATCTAAGCGGTTTTGGATAGAGAATTAAATTCTGAGTTCAATGATATAAATATATTCAAAATTACTTTTAAAATGTTAGCCTTTTCCCTATAAATGTCTTTCGCGACAAAATATTTATTTTGTGAACCGGAAATTAAAAATACATCTAAGCGGTTTTGGATAGAGAATTAAATTCTGAGTTCAATGATATATATATATTCAAAATTACTTTTAAAATGTTAGCCTTTCCCCTATAAATGTCTTTCGCGACAAAATATTTATTTTGTGAACCGGAAATTAAAAATACATCTAAGCGGTTTTGGATAGAGAATTAAATTCTGAGTTCAATGATATAAATATATTCAAAATTATTTTTAAAATGTTAGCCTTTCCCCTATAAATGTCTTTCGCGACAAAAAATTTATTTTGTGAACCGGAAACGTTATAAAATACATCTAAGCGGTATTGTATAGAGAATTAAATTCTGAGTTCAGTGATATAAATATATTCAAAATTACTTTTAAAATGTTAGCCTTTCCCCTATAAATGTCTTTCGCCACAAAAGATTTATTTTGTGAACCGGAAACGTAAAAAAATACATCTAAGCGGTTTTGGATAGAGAATTAAATTCTGAGTTCAATGATATAAATATATTCAAAATTATTTTTAAAATGTTAGCCTTTCTCCTATAAATGTCTTTCGCGACAAAATATTTATTTTGTGAACCGGAAATTAAAAATACAACTAAGCGGTTTTGGATAGAGAATTAAATTTTGAGTTCAATGATATATATATATTCAAAATTACTTTTAAAATGTTAGCCTTTCCCCTATAAATGTCTTTCGCGACAAAAGATTTATTTTGTGAACCGGAAATTAAAAATACATCTAAGCGGTTTTGGATAGAGAATTAAATTCTGAGTTCAATGATATAAATATATTCAAAATTATTTTTAAAATGTTAGCCTTTCCCCTATAAATGTCTTTCGCGACAAAAAATTTATTTTGTGAACCGGAAACGTTATAAAATACATCTAAGCGGTATTGTATAGAGAATTAAATTCTGAGTTCAGTGATATAAATATATTCAAAATTACTTTTAAAATGTTAGCCTTTCCCCTATAAATGTCTTTCGCCACAAAAGATTTATTTTGTGAACCGGAAACGTAAAAAAATACATCTAAGCGGTTTTGGATAGAGAATTAAATTCTGAGTTCAATGATATAAATATATTCAAAATTACTTTTAAAATGTTAGCCTTTCCCCCTATAAATGTCTTTCGCGACAAAATAATTTTGTGAACCAGAAATTAAAAATACATCTAAGCGGTTTTGGATAGAGAATTAAATTCTGAGTTCAATGATATATATATATTCAAAATTACTTTTAAAATGTTAGCCTTTCCCCTATAAATGTCTATCGCGACAAAATATTTATTTTGTGAACCGGAAATTAAAAATACATCTAAGCGGTTTTGGATAGAGAATTAAATTCTGAGTTCATTGATATAAATATATTCAATCCCCTATAAATGTCTTTCGCGACAAAATATTTTTTTTGTGAACCGGAAACGTTATAAAATACATCTAAGAGGTTTTGGATAGAGAATTAAATTCTGAGTTCAATGATATAAATATATTCAAAATTACTTTTAAAATGTTAGCCTTTCCCATATAAATGTCTTTCGCGACAAAAAATATATTTTGTGAACCGGAAACGTAAAAAAATACATCCGGTTTTGGATAGAGAATTAAATTCTGAGTTCAATGATATAAATATATTCAAAATTACTTTTAAAATGTTAGCCTTTCCCCTATAAATGTCTTTCGCGACAAAAATTTTATTTTGTGAGACAACGTAAAAAAATACATCTAAGCGGTTTTGGATAGAGAATTAAATTCTGAGTTCAATGATATAAATATATTCAAAATTATTTTTAAAATGTTAGCCTTTCCCCTATAAATGTCTTTCGCGACAAAATATTTATTTTGTGAACCGGAAATTAAAAATACATCTAAGCGGTTTTGGATAGAGAATTAAATTCTGAGTTCAATGATATAAATATATTCAAAATTACTTTTAAAATGTTAGCCTTTCCCCTATAAATGTCTTTCGCGACAAAATATTTATTTTGTGAACCGGAAATTAAAAATACATCTAAGCGGTTTTGGATAGAGAATTAAATTCTGAGTTCAATGATATATATATATTCAAAATTACTTTTAAAATGTTAGCCTTTCCCCTATAAATGTCTTTCGCGACAAAAGATTTATTTTGTGAACCGAAAACGTAAAAAATAACATCTAAGCGGTATTGGATAGAGAATTAAATTCTGAGTTCAATGATATAAATATATTCAAAATTACTTTTAAAATGTTAGCCTTGCCCCTATAAATGTCTTTTGCGACAAAATATTTATTTTGTGAACCGGAAATTAAAAATACATCTAAGCGGTTTTGGATAGAGAATTAAATTCTGAGTTCAATGATATAAATATATTCAAAATTACTTTTAAAATGCTAGCCTTTCCCATATAAATGTCTTTCGCGACAAAAAATTTATTTTGTGAACCGGAAACGTAATAAAATACATCTAACCTCTTTTGGATAGAGAATTAAATTCTGAGTTCAATGATATAAATATATTCAAAATTACTTTTAAAATGTTAGCCTTTCCCCTATAAATGTCTTTCGCGACAAAATATTTATTTTGTGAACCGGAAATTAAAAATACAACTAAGCGGTTTTGGATAGAGAATTAAATTCTGAGTTCAATGATATAAATATATTCAAAATTACTTTTAAAATCTTAGCCTTTCCCTTATAAATGTCTTTCGCGACAAAAGATTTATTTTGTGAACCGGAAACGTAAAAAAATACATCTAAGCGGTTTTGGATAGAGAATTAAATTCTGAGTTCAATGATATAAATATATTCAAAATTACTTTTAAAATGTTAGCCTTTTCCCTATAAATGTCTTTCGCGACAAAATATTTATTTTGTGAACCGGAAATTAAAAATACATCTAAGCGGTTTTGGATAGAGAATTAAATTCTGAGTTCAATGATATATATATATTCAAAATTACTTTTAAAATGTTAGCCTTTCCCCTATAAATGTCTTTCGCGACAAAAGATTTATTTTGTGAACCGGAAACGTAAAAAAATACATCTAAGCGGTTTTGGATAGAGAATTAAATTCTGATTTCAATGATATAAATATATTCAAAATTACTTTTAAAATGTTAGCCTTTTCCCTATAAATGTCTTTCGCGACAAAATATTTATTTTGTGAACCGGAAATTAAAAATACATCTAAGCGGTTTTGGATAGAGAATTAAATTCTGAGTTCAATGATATAAATATATTCAAAATTATTTTTAAAATGTTAGCCTTTCCCCTATAAATGTCTTTCGCGACAAAATAATTTTGTGAACCAGAAATTAAAAATACATCTAAGCGGTTTTGGATAGAGAATTAAATTCTGAGTTCAATGATATAAATATATTCAAAATTACTTTTAAAATGTTAGCCTTTCCCCTATAAATGTCTATCGCGACAAAATATTTATTTTGTGAACCGGAAATTAAAAATACATCTAAGCGGTTTTGGATAGAGAATTAAATTCTGAGTTCATTGATATAAATATATTCAATCCCCTATAAATGTCTTTCGCGACAAAATATTTTTTTTGTGAACCGGAAACGTTATAAAATACATCTAAGAGGTTTTGGATAGAGAATTAAATTCTGAGTTCAATGATATAAATATATTCAAAATTACTTTTAAAATGTTAGCCTTTCCCATATAAATGTCTTTCGCGACAAAAAATATATTTTGTGAACCGGAAACGTAAAAAAATACATCCGGTTTTGGATAGAGAATTAAATTCTGAGTTCAATGATATAAATATATTCAAAATTACTTTTAAAATGTTAGCCTTTCCCCTATAAATGTCTTTCGCGACAAAATATTTATTTTGTGAACCGGAAATTAAAAATACATCTAAGCTGTTTTGGATAGAGAATTAAATTCTGAGTTCAATGATATAAATATATTCAAAATTACTTTTAAAATGTTAGCCTTTCCCCTATAAATGTCTTTCGCGACAAAATATTTATTTTGTGAACCGGAAATTAAAAATACATCTAAGCGGTTTTGGATAGAGAATTAAATTCTGAGTTCAATGATATATATATATTCAAAATTACTTTTAAAATGTTAGCCTTTCCCCTATAAATGTCTTTCGCGACAAAAGATTTATTTTGTGAACCGAAAACGTAAAAAATAACATCTAAGCGGTATTGGATAGAGAATTAAATTCTGAGTTCAATGATATAAATATATTCAAAATTATGTTTAAAATGTTAGCCTTTCCCCTATAAATGTCTTTCGCGACAAAATATTTATTTTGTAAACCGGAAATTAAAAATATATCTAAGCGGTTTTGGATAGAGAATTAAATTCTGAGTTCAATGATATATATATATTCAAAATTACTTTTAAAATGTTAGCCTTTCCCCTATAAATGTCTTTCGCGACAAAATATTTATTTTGTGAACCGGAAACGTAAAAAAATACATCTAAGCGGTTTTGGATAGAGAATCAAATTCTGAGTTCAATGATATAAATATATTCAAAATTACATTTAAAATGTTAGCCTTTTCCCTATAAATGTCTTTCGCGACAAAATATTTATTTTGTGAACCGGAAATTAAAAATACATCTAAGCGGTTTTGGATAGAGAATTAAATTCTGAGTTCAATGATATAAATATATTCAAAATTACTTTTAAAATGCTAGCCTTTCCCATATAAATGTCTTTCGCGACAAAAAATTTATTTTGTGAACCGGAAACGTAATAAAATACATCTAACCTCTTTTGGATAGAGAATTAAATTCTGAGTTCAATGATATAAATATATTCAAAATTACTTTTAAAATGTTAGCCTTTCCCCTATAAATGTCTTTCGCGACAAAAGATTTCTTTTGTGAACCGGAAACGTAAAAAAATACATCTAAGCGGTTTTGGATAGAGAATTAAATTCTGAGTTCAATGATATAAATATATTCAAAATTACATTTAAAATGTTAGCCTTTCCCCTATAAATGTCTATCGCGACAAAATATTTATTTTGTGAACCGGAAATTAAAAATACATCTAAGCGGTTTTGGATAGAGAATTAAATTCTGAGTTCATTGATATAAATATATTCAATCCCCTATAAATGTCTTTCGCGACAAAATATTTTTTTTGTGAACCGGAAACGTTATAAAATACATCTAAGAGGTTTTGGATAGAGAATTAAATTCTGAGTTCAATGATATAAATATATTCAAAATTACTTTTAAAATGTTAGCCTTTCCCATATAAATGTCTTTCGCGACAAAAAATATATTTTGTGAACCGGAAACGTAAAAAAATACATCCGGTTTTGGATAGAGAATTAAATTCTGAGTTCAATGATATAAATATATTCAAAATTACTTTTAAAATGTTAGCCTTTCCCCTATAAATGTCTTTCGCGACAAAAATTTTATTTTGTGAGACAACGTAAAAAAATACATCTAAGCGGTTTTGGATAGAGAATTAAATTCTGAGTTCAATGATATAAATATATTCAAAATTACTTTTAAAATCTTAGCCTTTCCCTTATAAATGTCTTTCGCGACAAAAGATTTATTTTGTGAACCGGAAACGTAAAAAAATACATCTAAGCGGTTTTGGATAGAGAATTAAATTCTGAGTTCAATGATATAAATATATTCAAAATTACTTTTAAAATGTTAGCCTTTTCCCTATAAATGTCTTTCGCGACAAAATATTTATTTTGTGAACCGGAAATTAAAAATACATCTAAGCGGTTTTGGATAGAGAATTAAATTCTGAGTTCAATGATATATATATATTCAAAATTACTTTTAAAATGTTAGCCTTTCCCCTATAAATGTCTTTCGCGACAAAAGATTTATTTTGTGAACCGGAAACGTAAAAAAATACATCTAAGCGGTTTTGGATAGAGAATTAAATTCTGATTTCAATGATATAAATATATTCAAAATTACTTTTAAAATGTTAGCCTTTTCCCTATAAATGTCTTTCGCGACAAAATATTTATTTTGTGAACCGGAAATTAAAAATACATCTAAGCGGTTTTGGATAGAGAATTAAATTCTGAGTTCAATGATATAAATATATTCAAAATTATTTTTAAAATGTTAGCCTTTCCCCTATAAATGTCTTTCGCGACAAAATAATTTTGTGAACCAGAAATTAAAAATACATCTAAGCGGTTTTGGATAGAGAATTAAATTCTGAGTTCAATGATATAAATATATTCAAAATTACTTTTAAAATGTTAGCCTTTCCCCTATAAATGTCTATCGCGACAAAATATTTATTTTGTGAACCGGAAATTAAAAATACATCTAAGCGGTTTTGGATAGAGAATTAAATTCTGAGTTCATTGATATAAATATATTCAATCCCCTATAAATGTCTTTCGCGACAAAATATTTTTTTTGTGAACCGGAAACGTTATAAAATACATCTAAGAGGTTTTGGATAGAGAATTAAATTCTGAGTTCAATGATATAAATATATTCAAAATTACTTTTAAAATGTTAGCCTTTCCCATATAAATGTCTTTCTAGACAAAAAATATATTTTGTGAACCGGAAACGTAAAAAAATACATCCGGTTTTGGATAGAGAATTAAATTCTGAGTTCAATGATATAAATATATTCAAAATTACTTTTAAAATGTTAGCCTTTCCCCTATAAATGTCTTTCGCGACAAAAATTTTATTTTGTGAGACAACGTAAAAAAATACATCTAAGCGGTTTTGGATAGAGAATTAAATTCTGAGTTCAATGATATAAATATATTCAAAATTATTTTTAAAATGTTAGCCTTTCCCCTATAAATGTCTTTCGCGACAAAATATTTATTTTGTGAACCGGAAATTAAAAATACATCTAAGCGGTTTTGGATAGAGAATTAAATTCTGAGTTCAATGATATAAATATATTCAAAATTACTTTTAAAATCTTAGCCTTTCCCTTATAAATGTCTTTCGCGACAAAAGATTTATTTTGTGAACCGGAAACGTAAAAAAATACATCTAAGCGGTTTTGGATAGAGAATTAAATTCTGAGTTCAATGATATAAATATATTCAAAATTACTTTTAAAATGTTAGCCTTTTCCCTATAAATGTCTTTCGCGACAAAATATTTATTTTGTGAACCGGAAATTAAAAATACATCTAAGCGGTTTTGGATAGAGAATTAAATTCTGAGTTCAATGATATATATATATTCAAAATTACTTTTAAAATGTTAGCCTTTCCCCTATAAATGTCTTTCGCGACAAAAGATTTATTTTGTGAACCGGAAACGTAAAAAAATACATCTAAGCGGTTTTGGATAGAGAATTAAATTCTGAGTTCAATGATATAAATATATTCAAAATTACTTTTAAAATGTTAGCCTTTTCCCTATAAATGTCTTTCGCGACAAAATATTTATTTTGTGAACCGGAAATTAAAAATACATCTAAGCGGTTTTGGATAGAGAATTAAATTCTGAGTTCAATGATATAAATATATTCAAAATTATTTTTAAAATGTTAGCCTTTCCCCTATAAATGTCTTTCGCGACAAAAAATTTATTTTGTGAACCGGAAACGTTATAAAATACATCTAAGCGGTATTGTATAGAGAATTAAATTCTGAGTTCAGTGATATAAATATATTCAAAATTACTTTTAAAATGTTAGCCTTTCCCCTATAAATGTCTTTCGCCACAAAAGATTTATTTTGTGAACCGGAAACGTAAAAAAATACATCTAAGCGGTTTTGGATAGAGAATTAAATTCTGAGTTCAATGATATAAATATATTCAAAATTACTTTTAAAATGTTAGCCTTTCCCCCTATAAATGTCTTTCGCGACAAAATAATTTTGTGAACCAGAAATTAAAAATACATCTAAGCGGTTTTGGATAGAGAATTAAATTCTGAGTTCAATGATATAAATATATTCAAAATTACTTTTAAAATGTTAGCCTTTCCCCTATAAATGTCTATCGCGACAAAATATTTATTTTGTGAACCGGAAATTAAAAATACATCTAAGCGGTTTTGGATAGAGAATTAAATTCTGAGTTCATTGATATAAATATATTCAATCCCCTATAAATGTCTTTCGCGACAAAATATTTTTTTTGTGAACCGGAAACGTTATAAAATACATCTAAGAGGTTTTGGATAGAGAATTAAATTCTGAGTTCAATGATATAAATATATTCAAAATTACTTTTAAAATGTTAGCCTTTCCCATATAAATGTCTTTCGCGACAAAAAATATATTTTGTGAACCGGAAACGTAAAAAAATACATCCGGTTTTGGATAGAGAATTAAATTCTGAGTTCAATGATATAAATATATTCAAAATTACTTTTAAAATGTTAGCCTTTCCCCTATAAATGTCTTTCGCGACAAAAATTTTATTTTGTGAGACAACGTAAAAAAATACATCTAAGCGGTTTTGGATAGAGAATTAAATTCTGAGTTCAATGATATAAATATATTCAAAATTATTTTTAAAATGTTAGCCTTTCCCCTATAAATGTCTTTCGCGACAAAATATTTATTTTGTGAACCGGAAATTAAAAATACATCTAAGCGGTTTTGGATAGAGAATTAAATTCTGAGTTCAATGATATAAATATATTCAAAATTACTTTTAAAATGTTAGCCTTTCCCCTATAAATGTCTTTCGCGACAAAATATTTATTTTGTGAACCGGAAATTAAAAATACATCTAAGCGGTTTTGGATAGAGAATTAAATTCTGAGTTCAATGATATATATATATTCAAAATTACTTTTAAAATGTTAGCCTTTCCCCTATAAATGTCTTTCGCGACAAAAGATTTATTTTGTGAACCGAAAACGTAAAAAATAACATCTAAGCGGTATTGGATAGAGAATTAAATTCTGAGTTCAATGATATAAATATATTCAAAATTATGTTTAAAATGTTAGCCTTTCCCCTATAAATGTCTTTCGCGACAAAATATTTATTTTGTAAACCGGAAATTAAAAATATATCTAAGCGGTTTTGGATAGAGAATTAAATTCTGAGTTCAATGATATATATATATTCAAAATTACTTTTAAAATGTTAGCCTTTCCCCTATAAATGTCTTTCGCGACAAAATATTTATTTTGTGAACCGGAAACGTAAAAAAATACATCTAAGCGGTTTTGGATAGAGAATCAAATTCTGAGTTCAATGATATAAATATATTCAAAATTACATTTAAAATGTTAGCCTTTTCCCTATAAATGTCTTTCGCGACAAAATATTTATTTTGTGAACCGGAAATTAAAAATACATCTAAGCGGTTTTGGATAGAGAATTAAATTCTGAGTTCAATGATATAAATATATTCAAAATTACTTTTAAAATGCTAGCCTTTCCCATATAAATGTCTTTCGCGACAAAAAATTTATTTTGTGAACCGGAAACGTAATAAAATACATCTAACCTCTTTTGGATAGAGAATTAAATTCTGAGTTCAATGATATAAATATATTCAAAATTACTTTTAAAATGTTAGCCTTGCCCCTATAAATGTCTTTTGCGACAAAATATTTATTTTGTGAACCGGAAATTAAAAATACATCTAAGCGGTTTTGGATAGAGAATTAAATTCTGAGTTCAATGATATAAATATATTCAAAATTATTTTTAAAATGTTAGCCTTTCCCCTATAAATGTCTTTCGCGACAAAATATTTATTTTGTGAACCGGAAATTAAAAATACATCTAAGCGGTTTTGGATAGAGAATTAAATTCTGAGTTCAATGTTATAAATATATTCAAAATTACTTTTAAAATGTTAGCCTTTCCCATATAAATGTCTTTCGCGACAAAAAATTTATTTTGTGAACCGGAAACGTAATAAAATACATCTAAGCGGTTTTGGATAGAGAATTAAATTCTGAGTTCAATGATATAAATATATTCAAAATTACTTTTAAAATGCTAGCCTTTTCCCTATAAATGTCTTTCGCGACAAAAAATTTATTTTGTGAACCGGAAACGTAATAAAATACATCTAACCTCTTTTGGATAGAGAATTAAATTCTGAGTTCAATGATATAAATATATTCAAAATTACTTTTAAAATGTTAGCCTTTCCCCTATAAATGTCTTTCGCGACAAAAGATTTCTTTTGTGAACCGGAAACGTAAAAAAATACATCTAAGCGGTTTTGGATAGAGAATTAAATTCTGAGTTCAATGATATAAATATATTCAAAATTACATTTAAAATGTTAGCCTTTTCCCTATAAATGTCTTTCGCGACAAAATATTTATTTTGTGAACCGGAAATTAAAAATACATCTAAGCGGTTTTGGATAGAGAATTAAATTCTGAGTTCAATGATATAAATATATTCAAAATTACTTTTAAAATGCTAGCCTTTCCCATATAAATGTCTTTCGCGACAAAAAATTTATTTTGTGAACCGGAAACGTAATAAAATACATCTAACCTCTTTTGGATAGAGAATTAAATTCTGAGTTCAATGATATAAATATATTCAAAATTACTTTTAAAATGTTAGCCTTTCCCCTATAAATGTCTTTCGCGACAAAATATTTATTTTGTGAACCGGAAATTAAAAATACAACTAAGCGGTTTTGGATAGAGAATTAAATTCTGAGTTCAATGATATAAATATATTCAAAATTACTTTTAAAATCTTAGCCTTTCCCTTATAAATGTCTTTCGCGACAAAAGATTTATTTTGTGAACCGGAAACGTAAAAAAATACATCTAAGCGGTTTTGGATAGAGAATTAAATTCTGAGTTCAATGATATAAATATATTCAAAATTACTTTTAAAATGTTAGCCTTTTCCCTATAAATGTCTTTCGCGACAAAATATTTATTTTGTGAACCGGAAATTAAAAATACATCTAAGCGGTTTTGGATAGAGAATTAAATTTTGAGTTCAATGATATATATATATTCAAAATTACTTTTAAAATGTTAGCCTTTCCCCTATAAATGTCTTTCGCGACAAAAGATTTATTTTGTGAACCGGAAACGTAAAAAAATACATCTAAGCGGTTTTGGATAGAGAATTAAATTCTGAGTTCAATGATATAAATATATTCAAAATTACTTTTAAAATGTTAGCCTTTTCCCTATAAATGTCTTTCGCGACAAAATATTTATTTTGTGAACCGGAAATTAAAAATACATCTAAGCGGTTTTGGATAGAGAATTAAATTCTGAGTTCAATGATATAAATATATTCAAAATTATTTTTAAAATGTTAGCCTTTCCCCTATAAATGTCTTTCGCGACAAAAAATTTATTTTGTGAACCGGAAACGTTATAAAATACATCTAAGCGGTATTGTATAGAGAATTAAATTCTGAGTTCAGTGATATAAATATATTCAAAATTACTTTTAAAATGTTAGCCTTTCCCCTATAAATGTCTTTCGCCACAAAAGATTTATTTTGTGAACCGGAAACGTAAAAAAATACATCTAAGCGGTTTTGGATAGAGAATTAAATTCTGAGTTCAATGATATAAATATATTCAAAATTACTTTTAAAATGTTAGCCTTTCCCCCTATAAATGTCTTTCGCGACAAAATAATTTTGTGAACCAGAAATTAAAAATACATCTAAGCGGTTTTGGATAGAGAATTAAATTCTGAGTTCAATGATATAAATATATTCAAAATTACTTTTAAAATGTTAGCCTTTCCCCTATAAATGTCTATCGCGACAAAATATTTATTTTGTGAACCGAAAATTAAAAATACATCTAAGCGGTTTTGGATAGAGAATTAAATTCTGAGTTCATTGATATAAATATATTCAATCCCCTATAAATGTCTTTCGCGACAAAATATTTTTTTTGTGAACCGGAAACGTTATAAAATACATCTAAGAGGTTTTGGATAGAGAATTAAATTCTGAGTTTAATGATATAAATATATTCAAAATTACTTTTAAAATGTTAGCCTTTCCCATATAAATGTCTTTCGCGACAAAAAATATATTTTGTGAACCGGAAACGTAAAAAAATACATCCGGTTTTGGATAGAGAATTAAATTCTGAGTTCAATGATATAAATATATTCAAAATTACTTTTAAAATGTTAGCCTTTCCCCTATAAATGTCTTTCGCGACAAAAATTTTATTTTGTGAGACAACGTAAAAAAATACATCTAAGCGGTTTTGGATAGAGAATTAAATTCTGAGTTCAATGATATAAATATATTCAAAATTATTTTTAAAATGTTAGCCTTTCCCCTATAAATGTCTTTCGCGACAAAATATTTATTTTGTGAACCGGAAATTAAAAATACATTTAAGCGGTTTTGGATAGAGAATTAAATTCTGAGTTCAATGATATAAATATATTCAAAATTACTTTTAAAATCTTAGCCTTTCCCTTATAAATGTCTTTCGCGACAAAAGATTTATTTTGTGAACCGGAAACGTAAAAAAATACATCTAAGCGGTTTTGGATAGAGAATTAAATTCTGAGTTCAATGATATAAATATATTCAAAATTACTTTTAAAATGTTAGCCTTTTCCCTATAAATGTCTTTCGCGACAAAATATTTATTTTGTGAACCGGAAATTAAAAATACATCTAAGCGGTTTTGGATAGAGAATTAAATTCTGAGTTCAATGATATATATATATTCAAAATTACTTTTAAAATGTTAGCCTTTCCCCTATAAATGTCTTTCGCGACAAAAGATTTATTTTGTGAACCGGAAACGTAAAAAAATACATCTAAGCGGTTTTGGATAGAGAATTAAATTCTGAGTTCAATGATATAAATATATTCAAAATTACTTTTAAAATGTTAGCCTTTTCCCTATAAATGTCTTTCGCGACAAAATATTTATTTTGTGAACCGGAAATTAAAAATACATCTAAGCGGTTTTGGATAGAGAATTAAATTCTGAGTTCAATGATATAAATATATTCAAAATTATTTTTAAAATGTTAGCCTTTCCCCTATAAATGTCTTTCGCGACAAAAAATTTATTTTGTGAACCGGAAACGTTATAAAATACATCTAAGCGGTATTGTATAGAGAATTAAATTCTGAGTTCAGTGATATAAATATATTCAAAATTACTTTTAAAATGTTAGCCTTTCCCCTATAAATGTCTTTCGCCACAAAAGATTTATTTTGTGAACCGGAAACGTAAAAAAATACATCTAAGCGGTTTTGGATAGAGAATTAAATTCTGAGTTCAATGATATAAATATATTCAAAATTACTTTTAAAATGTTAGCCTTTCCCCCTATAAATGTCTTTCGCGACAAAATAATTTTGTGAACCAGAAATTAAAAATACATCTAAGCGGTTTTGGATAGAGAATTAAATTCTGAGTTCAATGATATAAATATATTCAAAATTACTTTTAAAATGTTAGCCTTTCCCCTATAAATGTCTATCGCGACAAAATATTTATTTTGTGAACCGGAAATTAAAAATACATCTAAGCGGTTTTGGATAGAGAATTAAATTCTGAGTTCATTGATATAAATATATTCAATCCCCTATAAATGTCTTTCGCGACAAAATATTTATTTTGTAAACCGGAAATTAAAAATATATCTAAGCGGTTTTGGATAGAGAATTAAATTCTGAGTTCAATGATATATATATATTCAAAATTACTTTTAAAATGTTAGCCTTTCCCCTATAAATGTCTTTCGCGACAAAATATTTATTTTGTGAACCGGAAACGTAAAAAAATACATCTAAGCGGTTTTGGATAGAGAATCAAATTCTGAGTTCAATGATATAAATATATTCAAAATTACATTTAAAATGTTAGCCTTTTCCCTATAAATGTCTTTCGCGACAAAATATTTATTTTGTGAACCGGAAATTAAAAATACATCTAAGCGGTTTTGGATAGAGAATTAAATTCTGAGTTCAATGATATAAATATATTCAAAATTACTTTTAAAATGCTAGCCTTTCCCATATAAATGTCTTTCGCGACAAAAAATTTATTTTGTGAACCGGAAACGTAATAAAATACATCTAACCTCTTTTGGATAGAGAATTAAATTCTGAGTTCAATGATATAAATATATTCAAAATTACTTTTAAAATGTTAGCCTTGCCCCTATAAATGTCTTTTGCGACAAAATATTTATTTTGTGAACCGGAAATTAAAAATACATCTAAGCGGTTTTGGATAGAGAATTAAATTCTGAGTTCAATGATATAAATATATTCAAAATTATTTTTAAAATGTTAGCCTTTCCCCTATAAATGTCTTTCGCGACAAAATATTTATTTTGTGAACCGGAAATTAAAAATACATCTAAGCGGTTTTGGATAGAGAATTAAATTCTGAGTTCAATGTTATAAATATATTCAAAATTACTTTTAAAATGTTAGCCTTTCCCATATAAATGTCTTTCGCGACAAAAAATTTATTTTGTGAACCGGAAACGTAATAAAATACATCTAAGCGGTTTTGGATAGAGAATTAAATTCTGAGTTCAATGATATAAATATATTCAAAATTACTTTTAAAATGCTAGCCTTTTCCCTATAAATGTCTTTCGCGACAAAAAATTTATTTTGTGAACCGGAAACGTAATAAAATACATCTAACCTCTTTTGGATAGAGAATTAAATTCTGAGTTCAATGATATAAATATATTCAAAATTACTTTTAAAATGTTAGCCTTTCCCCTATAAATGTCTTTCGCGACAAAAGATTTCTTTTGTGAACCGGAAACGTAAAAAAATACATCTAAGCGGTTTTGGATAGAGAATTAAATTCTGAGTTCAATGATATAAATATATTCAAAATTACATTTAAAATGTTAGCCTTTTCCCTATAAATGTCTTTCGCGACAAAATATTTATTTTGTGAACCGGAAATTAAAAATACATCTAAGCGGTTTTGGATAGAGAATTAAATTCTGAGTTCAATGATATAAATATATTCAAAATTACTTTTAAAATGCTAGCCTTTCCCATATAAATGTCTTTCGCGACAAAAAATTTATTTTGTGAACCGGAAACGTAATAAAATACATCTAACCTCTTTTGGATAGAGAATTAAATTCTGAGTTCAATGATATAAATATATTCAAAATTACTTTTAAAATGTTAGCCTTTCCCCTATAAATGTCTTTCGCGACAAAATATTTATTTTGTGAACCGGAAATTAAAAATACAACTAAGCGGTTTTGGATAGAGAATTAAATTCTGAGTTCAATGATATAAATATATTCAAAATTACTTTTAAAATCTTAGCCTTTCCCTTATAAATGTCTTTCGCGACAAAAGATTTATTTTGTGAACCGGAAACGTAAAAAAATACATCTAAGCGGTTTTGGATAGAGAATTAAATTCTGAGTTCAATGATATAAATATATTCAAAATTACTTTTAAAATGTTAGCCTTTTCCCTATAAATGTCTTTCGCGACAAAATATTTATTTTGTGAACCGGAAATTAAAAATACATCTAAGCGGTTTTGGATAGAGAATTAAATTTTGAGTTCAATGATATATATATATTCAAAATTACTTTTAAAATGTTAGCCTTTCCCCTATAAATGTCTTTCGCGACAAAAGATTTATTTTGTGAACCGGAAACGTAAAAAAATACATCTAAGCGGTTTTGGATAGAGAATTAAATTCTGAGTTCAATGATATAAATATATTCAAAATTACTTTTAAAATGTTAGCCTTTTCCCTATAAATGTCTTTCGCGACAAAATATTTATTTTGTGAACCGGAAATTAAAAATACATCTAAGCGGTTTTGGATAGAGAATTAAATTCTGAGTTCAATGATATAAATATATTCAAAATTATTTTTAAAATGTTAGCCTTTCCCCTATAAATGTCTTTCGCGACAAAAAATTTATTTTGTGAACCGGAAACGTTATAAAATACATCTAAGCGGTATTGTATAGAGAATTAAATTCTGAGTTCAGTGATATAAATATATTCAAAATTACTTTTAAAATGTTAGCCTTTCCCCTATAAATGTCTTTCGCCACAAAAGATTTATTTTGTGAACCGGAAACGTAAAAAAATACATCTAAGCGGTTTTGGATAGAGAATTAAATTCTGAGTTCAATGATATAAATATATTCAAAATTACTTTTAAAATGTTAGCCTTTCCCCCTATAAATGTCTTTCGCGACAAAATAATTTTGTGAACCAGAAATTAAAAATACATCTAAGCGGTTTTGGATAGAGAATTAAATTCTGAGTTCAATGATATAAATATATTCAAAATTACTTTTAAAATGTTAGCCTTTCCCCTATAAATGTCTATCGCGACAAAATATTTATTTTGTGAACCGAAAATTAAAAATACATCTAAGCGGTTTTGGATAGAGAATTAAATTCTGAGTTCATTGATATAAATATATTCAATCCCCTATAAATGTCTTTCGCGACAAAATATTTTTTTTGTGAACCGGAAACGTTATAAAATACATCTAAGAGGTTTTGGATAGAGAATTAAATTCTGAGTTCAATGATATAAATATATTCAAAATTACTTTTAAAATGTTAGCCTTTCCCATATAAATGTCTTTCGCGACAAAAAATATATTTTGTGAACCGGAAACGTAAAAAAATACATCCGGTTTTGGATAGAGAATTAAATTCTGAGTTCAATGATATAAATATATTCAAAATTACTTTTAAAATGTTAGCCTTTCCCCTATAAATGTCTTTCGCGACAAAAATTTTATTTTGTGAGACAACGTAAAAAAATACATCTAAGCGGTTTTGGATAGAGAATTAAATTCTGAGTTCAATGATATAAATATATTCAAAATTATTTTTAAAATGTTAGCCTTTCCCCTATAAATGTCTTTCGCGACAAAATATTTATTTTGTGAACCGGAAATTAAAAATACATCTAAGCGGTTTTGGATAGAGAATTAAATTCTGAGTTCAATGATATAAATATATTCAAAATTACTTTTAAAATCTTAGCCTTTCCCTTATAAATGTCTTTCGCGACAAAAGATTTATTTTGTGAACCGGAAACGTAAAAAAATACATCTAAGCGGTTTTGGATAGAGAATTAAATTCTGAGTTCAATGATATAAATATATTCAAAATTACTTTTAAAATGTTAGCCTTTTCCCTATAAATGTCTTTCGCGACAAAATATTTATTTTGTGAACCGGAAATTAAAAATACATCTAAGCGGTTTTGGATAGAGAATTAAATTCTGAGTTCAATGATATATATATATTCAAAATTACTTTTAAAATGTTAGCCTTTCCCCTATAAATGTCTTTCGCGACAAAAGATTTATTTTGTGAACCGGAAACGTAAAAAAATACATCTAAGCGGTTTTGGATAGAGAATTAAATTCTGAGTTCAATGATATAAATATATTCAAAATTACTTTTAAAATGTTAGCCTTTTCCCTATAAATGTCTTTCGCGACAAAATATTTATTTTGTGAACCGGAAATTAAAAATACATCTAAGCGGTTTTGGATAGAGAATTAAATTCTGAGTTCAATGATATAAATATATTCAAAATTATTTTTAAAATGTTAGCCTTTCCCCTATAAATGTCTTTCGCGACAAAAAATTTATTTTGTGAACCGGAAACGTTATAAAATACATCTAAGCGGTATTGTATAGAGAATTAAATTCTGAGTTCAGTGATATAAATATATTCAAAATTACTTTTAAAATGTTAGCCTTTCCCCTATAAATGTCTTTCGCCACAAAAGATTTATTTTGTGAACCGGAAACGTAAAAAAATACATCTAAGCGGTTTTGGATAGAGAATTAAATTCTGAGTTCAATGATATAAATATATTCAAAATTACTTTTAAAATGTTAGCCTTTCCCCCTATAAATGTCTTTCGCGACAAAATAATTTTGTGAACCAGAAATTAAAAATACATCTAAGCGGTTTTGGATAGAGAATTAAATTCTGAGTTCAATGATATAAATATATTCAAAATTACTTTTAAAATGTTAGCCTTTCCCCTATAAATGTCTATCGCGACAAAATATTTATTTTGTGAACCGGAAATTAAAAATACATCTAAGCGGTTTTGGATAGAGAATTAAATTCTGAGTTCATTGATATAAATATATTCAATCCCCTATAAATGTCTTTCGCGACAAAATATTTTTTTTGTGAACCGGAAACGTTATAAAATACATCTAAGAGGTTTTGGATAGAGAATTAAATTCTGAGTTCAATGATATAAATATATTCAAAATTACTTTTAAAATGTTAGCCTTTCCCATATAAATGTCTTTCGCGACAAAAAATATATTTTGTGAACCGGAAACGTAAAAAAATACATCCGGTTTTGGATAGAGAATTAAATTCTGAGTTCAATGATATAAATATATTCAAAATTACTTTTAAAATGTTAGCCTTTCCCCTATAAATGTCTTTCGCGACAAAAATTTTATTTTGTGAGACAACGTAAAAAAATACATCTAAGCGGTTTTGGATAGAGAATTAAATTCTGAGTTCAATGATATAAATATATTCAAAATTATTTTTAAAATGTTAGCCTTTCCCCTATAAATGTCTTTCGCGACAAAATATTTATTTTGTGAACCGGAAATTAAAAATACATCTAAGCGGTTTTGGATAGAGAATTAAATTCTGAGTTCAATGATATAAATATATTCAAAATTACTTTTAAAATGTTAGCCTTTCCCCTATAAATGTCTTTCGCGACAAAATATTTATTTTGTGAACCGGAAATTAAAAATACATCTAAGCGGTTTTGGATAGAGAATTAAATTCTGAGTTCAATGATATATATATATTCAAAATTACTTTTAAAATGTTAGCCTTTCCCCTATAAATGTCTTTCGCGACAAAAGATTTATTTTGTGAACCGAAAACGTAAAAAATAACATCTAAGCGGTATTGGATAGAGAATTAAATTCTGAGTTCAATGATATAAATATATTCAAAATTATGTTTAAAATGTTAGCCTTTCCCCTATAAATGTCTTTCGCGACAAAATATTTATTTTGTAAACCGGAAATTAAAAATATATCTAAGCGGTTTTGGATAGAGAATTAAATTCTGAGTTCAATGATATATATATATTCAAAATTACTTTTAAAATGTTAGCCTTTCCCCTATAAATGTCTTTCGCGACAAAATATTTATTTTGTGAACCGGAAACGTAAAAAAATACATCTAAGCGGTTTTGGATAGAGAATCAAATTCTGAGTTCAATGATATAAATATATTCAAAATTACATTTAAAATGTTAGCCTTTTCCCTATAAATGTCTTTCGCGACAAAATATTTATTTTGTGAACCGGAAATTAAAAATACATCTAAGCGGTTTTGGATAGAGAATTAAATTCTGAGTTCAATGATATAAATATATTCAAAATTACTTTTAAAATGCTAGCCTTTCCCATATAAATGTCTTTCGCGACAAAAAATTTATTTTGTGAACCGGAAACGTAATAAAATACATCTAACCTCTTTTGGATAGAGAATTAAATTCTGAGTTCAATGATATAAATATATTCAAAATTACTTTTAAAATGTTAGCCTTGCCCCTATAAATGTCTTTTGCGACAAAATATTTATTTTGTGAACCGGAAATTAAAAATACATCTAAGCGGTTTTGGATAGAGAATTAAATTCTGAGTTCAATGATATAAATATATTCAAAATTATTTTTAAAATGTTAGCCTTTCCCCTATAAATGTGTTTCGCGACAAAATATTTATTTTGTGAACGGGAAATTAAAAATACATCTAAGCGGTTTTGGATAGAGAATTAAATTCTGAGTTCAATGTTATAAATATATTCAAAATTACTTTTAAAATGTTAGCCTTTCCCATATAAATGTCTTTCGCGACAAAAAATTTATTTTGTGAACCGGAAACGTAATAAAATACATCTAAGCGGTTTTGGATAGAGAATTAAATTCTGAGTTCAATGATATAAATATATTCAAAATTACTTTTAAAATGCTAGCCTTTTCCCTATAAATGTCTTACGCGACAAAAAATTTATTTTGTGAACCGGAAACGTAATAAAATACATCTAACCTCTTTTGGATAGAGAATTAAATTCTGAGTTCAATGATATAAATATATTCAAAATTACTTTTAAAATGTTAGCCTTTCCCCTATAAATGTCTTTCGCGACAAAAGATTTCTTTTGTGAACCGGAAACGTAAAAAAATACATCTAAGCGGTTTTGGATAGAGAATTAAATTCTGAGTTCAATGATATAAATATATTCAAAATTACATTTAAAATGTTAGCCTTTTCCCTATAAATGTCTTTCGCGACAAAATATTTATTTTGTGAACCGGAAATTAAAAATACATCTAAGCGGTTTTGGATAGAGAATTAAATTCTGAGTTCAATGATATAAATATATTCAAAATTACTTTTAAAATGCTAGCCTTTCCCATATAAATGTCTTTCGCGACAAAAAATTTATTTTGTGAACCGGAAACGTAATAAAATACATCTAACCTCTTTTGGATAGAGAATTAAATTCTGAGTTCAATGATATAAATATATTCAAAATTACTTTTAAAATGTTAGCCTTTCCCCTATAAATGTCTTTCGCGACAAAATATTTATTTTGTGAACCGGAAATTAAAAATACAACTAAGCGGTTTTGGATAGAGAATTAAATTCTGAGTTCAATGATATAAATATATTCAAAATTACTTTTAAAATCTTAGCCTTTCCCTTATAAATGTCTTTCGCGACAAAAGATTTATTTTGTGAACCGGAAACGTAAAAAAATACATCTAAGCGGTTTTGGATAGAGAATTAAATTCTGAGTTCAATGATATAAATATATTCAAAATTACTTTTAAAATGTTAGCCTTTTCCCTATAAATGTCTTTCGCGACAAAATATTTATTTTGTGAACCGGAAATTAAAAATACATCTAAGCGGTTTTGGATAGAGAATTAAATTCTGAGTTCAATGATATATATATATTCAAAATTACTTTTAAAATGTTAGCCTTTCCCCTATAAATGTCTTTCGCGACAAAAGATTTATTTTGTGAACCGGAAACGTAAAAAAATACATCTAAGCGGTTTTGGATAGAGAATTAAATTCTGATTTCAATGATATAAATATATTCAAAATTACTTTTAAAATGTTAGCCTTTTCCCTATAAATGTCTTTCGCGACAAAATATTTATTTTGTGAACCGGAAATTAAAAATACATCTAAGCGGTTTTGGATAGAGAATTAAATTCTGAGTTCAATGATATAAATATATTCAAAATTATTTTTAAAATGTTAGCCTTTCCTCTATAAATGTCTTTCGCGACAAAAAATTTATTTTGTGAACCGGAAACGTTATAAAATACATCTAAGCGGTATTGTATAGAGAATTAAATTCTGAGTTCAGTGATATAAATATATTCAAAATTACTTTTAAAATGTTAGCCTTTCCCCTATAAATGTCTTTCGCCACAAAAGATTTATTTTGTGAACCGGAAACGTAAAAAAATACATCTAAGCGGTTTTGGATAGAGAATTAAATTCTGAGTTCAATGATATAAATATATTCAAAATTACTTTTAAAATGTTAGCCTTTCCCCCTATAAATGTCTTTCGCGACAAAATAATTTTGTGAACCAGAAATTAAAAATACATCTAAGCGGTTTTGGATAGAGAATTAAATTCTGAGTTCAATGATATAAATATATTCAAAATTACTTTAAAAATGTTAGCCTTTCCCCTATAAATGTCTATCGCGACAAAATATTTATTTTGTGAATCGGAAATTAAAAATACATCTAAGCGGTTTTGGATAGAGAATTAAATTCTGAGTTCATTGATATAAATATATTCAATCCCCTATAAATGTCTTTCGCGACAAAATATTTTTTTTGTGAACCGGAAACGTTATAAAATACATCTAAGAGGTTTTGGATAGAGAATTAAATTCTGAGTTCAATGATATAAATATATTCAAAATTACTTTTAAAATGTTAGCCTTTCCCATATAAATGTCTTTCGCGACAAAAAATATATTTTGTGAACCGGAAACGTAAAAAAATACATCCGGTTTTGGATAGAGAATTAAATTCTGAGTTCAATGATATAAATATATTCAAAATTACTTTTAAAATGTTAGCCTTTCCCCTATAAATGTCTTTCGCGACAAAAATTTTATTTTGTGAGACAACGTAAAAAAATACATCTAAGCGGTTTTGGATAGAGAATTAAATTCTGAGTTCAATGATATAAATATATTCAAAATTATTTTTAAAATGTTAGCCTTTCTCCTATAAATGTCTTTCGCGACAAAATATTTATTTTGTGAACCGGAAATTAAAAATACATCTAAGCGGTTTTGGATAGAGAATTAAATTCTGAGTTCAATGATATAAATATATTCAAAATTACTTTTAAAATGTTAGCCTTTCCCCTATAAATGTCTTTCGCGACAAAATATTTATTTTGTGAACCGGAAATTAAAAATACATCTAAGCGGTTTTGGATAGAGAATTAAATTCTGAGTTCAATGATATATATATATTCAAAATTACTTTTAAAATGTTAGCCTTTCCCCTATAAATGTCTTTCGCGACAAAAGATTTATTTTGTGAACCGAAAACGTAAAAAATAACATCTAAGCGGTATTGGATAGAGAATTAAATTCTGAGTTCAATGATATAAATATATTCAAAATTATGTTTAAAATGTTAGCCTTTCCCCTATAAATGTCTTTCGCGACAAAATATTTATTTTGTAAACCGGAAATTAAAAATATATCTAAGCGGTTTTGGATAGAGAATTAAATTCTGAATTCAATGATATATATATATTCAAAATTACTTTTAAAATGTTAGCCTTTCCCCTATAAATGTCTTTCGCGACAAAATATTTATTTTGTGAACCGGAAACGTAAAAAAATACATCTAAGCGGTTTTGGATAGAGAATCAAATTCTGAGTTCAATGATATAAATATATTCAAAATTACATTAAAAATGTTAGCCTTTTCCCTATAAATGTCTTTCGCGACAAAATATTTATTTTGTGAACCGGAAATTAAAAATACATCAAAGCGGTTTTGGATAGAGAATTAAATTCTGAGTTCAATGATATAAATATATTCAAAATTACTTTTAAAATGCTAGCCTTTCCCATATAAATGTCTTTCGCGACAAAAAATTTATTTTGTGAACCGGAAACGTAATAAAATACATCTAACCTCTTTTGGATAGAGAATTAAATTCTGAGTTCAATGATATAAATATATTCAAAATTACTTTTAAAATGTTAGCCTTGCCCCTATAAATGTCTTTTGCGACAAAATATTTATTTTGTGAACCGGAAATTAAAAATACATCTAAGCGGTTTTGGATAGAGAATTAAATTCTGAGTTCAATGATATAAATATATTCAAAATTATTTTTAAAATGTTAGCCTTTCCCCTATAAATGTCTTTCGCGACAAAATATTTATTTTGTGAACCGGAAATTAAAAATACATCTAAGCGGTTTTGGATAGAGAATTAAATTCTGAGTTCAATGTTATAAATATATTCAAAATTACTTTTAAAATGTTAGCCTTTCCCATATAAATGTCTTTCGCGACAAAAAATTTATTTTGTGAACCGGAAACGTAATAAAATACATCTAAGCGGTTTTGGATAGAGAATTAAATTCTGAGTTCAATGATATAAATATATTCAAAATTACTTTTAAAATGCTAGCCTTTTCCCTATAAATGTCTTTCGCGACAAAAAATTTATTTTGTGAACCGGAAACGTAATAAAATACATCTAACCTCTTTTGGATAGAGAATTAAATTCTGAGTTCAATGATATAAATATATTCAAAATTACATTTAAAATGTTAGCCTTTTCCCTATAAATGTCTTTCGCGACAAAATATTTATTTTGTGAACTGGAAATTAAAAATACATCTAAGCGGTTTTGGATAGAGAATTAAATTCTGAGTTCAATGATATAAATATATTCAAAATTACTTTTAAAATGCTAGCCTTTCCCATATAAATGTCTTTCGCGACAAAAAATTTATTTTGTGAACCGGAAACGTAATAAAATACATCTAACCTCTTTTGGATAGAGAATTAAATTCTGAGTTCAATGATATAAATATATTCAAAATTACTTTTAAAATGTTAGCCTTTCCCCTATAAATGTCTTTCGCGACAAAATATTTATTTTGTGAACCGGAAATTAAAAATACAACTAAGCGGTTTTGGATAGAGAATTAAATTCTGAGTTCAATGATATAAATATATTCAAAATTACTTTTAAAATCTTAGCCTTTCCCTTATAAATGTCTTTCGCGACAAAAGATTTATTTTGTGAACCGGAAACGTAAAAAAATACATCTAAGCGGTTTTGGATAGAGAATTAAATTCTGAGTTCAATGATATAAATATATTCAAAATTACTTTTAAAATGTTAGCCTTTTCCCTATAAATGTCTTTCGCGACAAAATATTTATTTTGTGAACCGGAAATTAAAAATACATCTAAGCGGTTTTGGATAGAGAATTAAATTCTGAGTTCAATGATATATATATATTCAAAATTACTTTTAAAATGTTAGCCTTTCCCCTATAAATGTCTTTCGCGACAAAAGATTTATTTTGTGAACCGAAAACGTAAAAAATAACATCTAAGCGGTATTGGATAGAGAATTAAATTCTGAGTTCAATGATATAAATATATTCAAAATTATGTTTAAAATGTTAGCCTTTCCCCTATAAATGTCTTTCGCGACAAAATATTTATTTTGTAAACCGGAAATTAAAAATATATCTAAGCGGTTTTGGATAGAGAATTAAATTCTGAATTCAATGATATATATATATTCAAAATTACTTTTAAAATGTTAGCCTTTCCCCTATAAATGTCTTTCGCGACAAAATATTTATTTTGTGAACCGGAAACGTAAAAAAATACATCTAAGCGGTTTTGGATAGAGAATCAAATTCTGAGTTCAATGATATAAATATATTCAAAATTACATTAAAAATGTTAGCCTTTTCCCTATAAATGTCTTTCGCGACAAAATATTTATTTTGTGAACCGGAAATTAAAAATACATCAAAGCGGTTTTGGATAGAGAATTAAATTCTGAGTTCAATGATATAAATATATTCAAAATTACTTTTAAAATGCTAGCCTTTCCCATATAAATGTCTTTCGCGACAAAAAATTTATTTTGTGAACCGGAAACGTAATAAAATACATCTAACCTCTTTTGGATAGAGAATTAAATTCTGAGTTCAATGATATAAATATATTCAAAATTACTTTTAAAATGTTAGCCTTGCCCCTATAAATGTCTTTTGCGACAAAATATTTATTTTGTGAACCGGAAATTAAAAATACATCTAAGCGGTTTTGGATAGAGAATTAAATTCTGAGTTCAATGATATAAATATATTCAAAATTATTTTTAAAATGTTAGCCTTTCCCCTATAAATGTCTTTCGCGACAAAATATTTATTTTGTGAACCGGAAATTAAAAATACATCTAAGCGGTTTTGGATAGAGAATTAAATTCTGAGTTCAATGTTATAAATATATTCAAAATTACTTTTAAAATGTTAGCCTTTCCCATATAAATGTCTTTCGCGACAAAAAATTTATTTTGTGAACCGGAAACGTAATAAAATACATCTAAGCGGTTTTGGATAGAGAATTAAATTCTGAGTTCAATGATATAAATATATTCAAAATTACTTTTAAAATGCTAGCCTTTTCCCTATAAATGTCTTTCGCGACAAAAAATTTATTTTGTGAACCGGAAACGTAATAAAATACATCTAACCTCTTTTGGATAGAGAATTAAATTCTGAGTTCAATGATATAAATATATTCAAAATTACATTTAAAATGTTAGCCTTTTCCCTATAAATGTCTTTCGCGACAAAATATTTATTTTGTGAACTGGAAATTAAAAATACATCTAAGCGGTTTTGGATAGAGAATTAAATTCTGAGTTCAATGATATAAATATATTCAAAATTACTTTTAAAATGCTAGCCTTTCCCATATAAATGTCTTTCGCGACAAAAAATTTATTTTGTGAACCGGAAACGTAATAAAATACATCTAACCTCTTTTGGATAGAGAATTAAATTCTGAGTTCAATGATATAAATATATTCAAAATTACTTTTAAAATGTTAGCCTTTCCCCTATAAATGTCTTTCGCGACAAAATATTTATTTTGTGAACCGGAAATTAAAAATACAACTAAGCGGTTTTGGATAGAGAATTAAATTCTGAGTTCAATGATATAAATATATTCAAAATTACTTTTAAAATCTTAGCCTTTCCCTTATAAATGTCTTTCGCGACAAAAGATTTATTTTGTGAACCGGAAACGTAAAAAAATACATCTAAGCGGTTTTGGATAGAGAATTAAATTCTGAGTTCAATGATATAAATATATTCAAAATTACTTTTAAAATGTTAGCCTTTTCCCTATAAATGTCTTTCGCGACAAAATATTTATTTTGTGAACCGGAAATTAAAAATACATCTAAGCGGTTTTGGATAGAGAATTAAATTCTGAGTTCAATGATATATATATATTCAAAATTACTTTTAAAATGTTAGCCTTTCCCCTATAAATGTCTTTCGCGACAAAAGATTTATTTTGTGAACCGGAAACGTAAAAAAATACATCTAAGCGGTTTTGCATAGAGAATTAAATTCTGAGTTCAATGATATAAATATATTCAAAATTACTTTTAAAATGTTAGCCTTTCCCCCTATAAATGTCTTTCGCGACAAAATAATTTTGTGAACCAGAAATTAAAAATACATCTAAGCGGTTTTGGATAGAGAATTAAATTCTGAGTTCAATGATATAAATATATTCAAAATTACTTTTAAAATGTTAGCCTTTCCCCTATAAATGTCTTTCGCGACAAAATATTTATTTTGTGAACCGGAAATTAAAAATACATCTAAGCGGTTTTGGATAGAGAATTAAATTCTGAGTTCATTGATATAAATATATTCAATCCCCTATAAATGTCTTTCGCGACAAAATATTTTTTTTGTGAACCGGAAACGTTATAAAATACATCTAAGAGGTTTTGGATAGAGAATTAAATTCTGAGTTCAATGATATAAATATATTCAAAATTACTTTTAAAATGTTAGCCTTTCCCATATAAATGTCTTTCGCGACAAAAAATATATTTTGTGAACCGGAAACGTAAAAAAATACATCTAAGCGGTTTTGGATAGAGAATTAAATTCTGAGTTCAATGATATAAATATATTCAAAATTTCTTTTAAAATGTTAGCCTTTCCCCTATAAATGTCTTTCGCGACAAAAATTTTATTTTGTGAGAAAACGTAAAAAAATACATCTAAGCGGTTTTGGATAGAGAATTAAATTCTGAGTTCAATGATATAAATATATTCAAAATTATTTTTAAAATGTTAGCCTTTCCCCTATAAATGTCTTTCGCGACAAAATATTTATTTTGTGAACCGGAAATTAAAAATACATCTAAGCGGTTTTGGATAGAGAATTAAATTCTGAGTTCAATGATATAAATATATTCAAAATTACTTTTAAAATGTTAGCCTTTCCCCTATAAATGTCTTTCGCGACAAAATATTTATTTTGTGAACCGGAAATTAAAAATACATCTAAGCGGTTTTGGATAGAGAATTAAATTCTGAGTTCAATGATATATATATATTCAAAATTACTTTTAAAATGTTAGCCTTTCCCCTATAAATGTCTTTCGCGACAAAAGATTTATTTTGTGAACCGAAAACGTAAAAAATAACATCTAAGCGGTATTGGATAGAGAATTAAATTCTGAGTTCAATGATATAAATATATTCAAAATTATGTTTAAAATGTTAGCCTTTCCCCTATAAATGTCTTTCGCGACAAAATAATTTTGTGAACCAGAAATTAAAAATACATCTAAGCGGTTTTGGATAGAGAATTAAATTCTGAGTTCAATGATATAAATATATTCAAAATTACTTTTAAAATGTTAGCCTTTCCCCTATAAATGTCTTTCGCGACAAAATATTTATTTTGTGAACCGGAAATTAAAAATACATCTAAGCGGTTTTGGATAGAGAATTAAATTCTGAGTTCATTGATATAAATATATTCAATCCCCTATAAATGTCTTTCGCGACAAAATATTTTTTTTGTGAACCGGAAACGTTATAAAATACATCTAAGAGGTTTTGGATAGAGAATTAAATTCTGAGTTCAATGATATAAATATATTCAAAATTACTTTTAAAATGTTAGCCTTTCCCATATAAATGTCTTTCGCGACAAAAAATATATTTTGTGAACCGGAAACGTAAAAAAATACATCTAAGCGGTTTTGGATAGAGAATTAAATTCTGAGTTCAATGATATAAATATATTCAAAATTACTTTTAAAATGTTAGCCTTTCCCCTATAAATGTCTTTCGCGACAAAATATTTATTTTGTGAACCGGAAATTAAAAATACATCTAAGCGGTTTTGGATAGAGAATTAAATTCTGAGTTCCATTATATAAATATATTCAAAATTATTTTTAAAATGTTAGCCTTTCCCCTATAAATGTCTTTCGCGACAAAAAATTTATTTTGTGAACCGGAAACGTTATAAAATACATCTAAGCGGTATTGTATAGAGAATTAAATTCTGAGTTCAGTGATATAAATATATTCAAAATTACTTTTAAAATGTTAGCCTTTCCCCTATAAATGTCTTTCGCGACAAAATATTTATTTTGTGAACCGGAAATTAAAAATACAACTAAGCGGTTTTGGATAGAGAATTAAATTCTGAGTTCAATGATATAAATATATTCAAAATTACTTTTAAAATCTTAGCCTTTCCCTTATAAATGTCTTTCGCGACAAAAGATTTATTTTGTGAACCGGAAACGTAAAAAAATACATCTAAGCGGTTTTGGATAGAGAATTAAATTCTGAGTTCAATGATATAAATATATTCAAAATTACTTTTAAAATGTTAGCCTTTTCCCTATAAATGTCTTTCGCGACAAAATATTTATTTTGTGAACCGGAAATTAAAAATACATCTAAGCGGTTTTGGATAGAGAATTAAATTCTGAGTTCAATGATATATATATATTCAAAATTACTTTTAAAATGTTAGCCTTTCCCCTATAAATGTCTTTCGCGACAAAAGATTTATTTTGTGAACCGGAAACGTAAAAAAATACATCTAAGCGGTTTTGGATAGAGAATTAAATTCTGAGTTCAATGATATAAATATATTCAAAATTACTTTTAAAATGTTAGCCTTTCCCCCTATAAATGTCTTTCGCGACAAAATAATTTTGTGAACCAGAAATTAAAAATACATCTAAGCGGTTTTGGATAGAGAATTAAATTCTGAGTTCAATGATATAAATATATTCAAAATTATTTTTAAAATGTTAGCCTTTCCCCTATAAATGTCTTTCGCGACAAAATATTTATTTTGTGAACCGGAAATTAAAAATACATCTAAGCGGTTTTGGATAGAGAATTAAATTCTGAGTTCAATGATATAAATATATTCAAAATTACTTTTAAAATGTTAGCCTTTCCCCTATAAATGTCTTTCGCGACAAAATATTTATTTTGTGAACCGGAAATTAAAAATACATCTAAGCGGTTTTGGATAGAGAATTAAATTCTGAGTTCAATGATATATATATATTCAAAATTACTTTTAAAATGTTAGCCTTTCCCCTATAAATGTCTTTCGCGACAAAAGATTTATTTTGTGAACCGAAAACGTAAAAAATAACATCTAAGCGGTATTGGATAGAGAATTAAATTCTGAGTTCAATGATATAAATATATTCAAAATTATGTTTAAAATGTTAGCCTTTCCCCTATAAATGTCTTTCGCGACAAAATATTTATTTTGTAAACCGGAAATTAAAAATATATCTAAGCGGTTTTGGATAGAGAATTAAATTCTGAGTTCAATGATATATATATATTCAAAATTACTTTTAAAATGTTAGCCTTTCCCCTATAAATGTCTTTCGCGACAAAATATTTATTTTGTGAACCGGAAACGTAAAAAAATACATCTAAGCGGTTTTGGATAGAGAATCAAATTCTGAGTTCAATGATATAAATATATTCAAAATTACATTTAAAATGTTAGCCTTTTCCCTATAAATGTCTTTCGCGACAAAATATTTATTTTGTGAACCGGAAATTAAAAATACATCTAAGCGGTTTTGGATAGAGAATTAAATTCTGAGTTCAATGATATAAATATATTCAAAATTACTTTTAAAATGCTAGCCTTTCCCATATAAATGTCTTTCGCGACAAAAAATTTATTTTGTGAACCGGAAACGTAATAAAATACATCTAACCTCTTTTGGATAGAGAATTAAATTCTGAGTTCAATGATATAAATATATTCAAAATTACTTTTAAAATGTTAGCCTTGCCCCTATAAATGTCTTTTGCGACAAAATATTTATTTTGTGAACCGGAAATTAAAAATACATCTAAGCGGTTTTGGATAGAGAATTAAATTCTGAGTTCAATGATATAAATATATTCAAAATTATTTTTAAAATGTTAGCCTTTCCCCTATAAATGTCTTTCGCGACAAAATATTTATTTTGTGAACCGGAAATTAAAAATACATCTAAGCGGTTTTGGATAGAGAATTAAATTCTGAGTTCAATGATATAAATATATTCAAAATTACTTTTAAAATGTTAGCCTTTCCCATATAAATGTCTTTCGCGACAAAAAATTTATTTTGTGAACCGGAAACGTAATAAAATACATCTAAGCGGTTTTGGATAGAGAATTAAATTCTGAGTTCAATGATATAAATATATTCAAAATTACTTTTAAAATGTTAGCCTTTCCCCTATAAATGTCTTTCGCGACAAAATATTTATTTTGTGAACCGGAAATTAAAAATACATCTAAGCGGTTTTGGATAGAGAATTAAATTCTGAGTTCATTGATATAAATATATTCAATCCCCTATAAATGTCTTTCGCGACAAAATATTTTTTTTGTGAACCGGAAACGTTATAAAATACATCTAAGAGGTTTTGGATAGAGAATTAAATTCTGAGTTCAATGATATAAATATATTCAAAATTACTTTTAAAATGTTAGCCTTTCCCATATAAATGTCTTTCGCGACAAAAAATATATTTTGTGAACCGGAAACGTAAAAAAATACATCTAAGCGGTTTTGGATAGAGAATTAAATTCTGAGTTCAATGATATAAATATATTCAAAATTACTTTTAAAATGTTAGCCTTTCCCCTATAAATGTCTTTCGCGACAAAAATTTTATTTTGTGAGAAAACGTAAAAAAATACATCTAAGCGGTTTTGGATAGAGAATTAAATTCTGAGTTCAATGATATAAATATATTCAAAATTACTTTTAAAATGTTAGCCTTTCCCCTATAAATGTCTTTCGCGACAAAATATTTATTTTGTGAACCGGAAATTAAAAATACATCTAAGCGGTTTTGGATAGAGAATTAAATTCTGAGTTCAATGATATATATATATTCAAAATTACTTTTAAAATGTTAGCCTTTCCCCTATAAATGTCTTTCGCGACAAAAGATTTATTTTGTGAACCGAAAACGTAAAAAATAACATCTAAGCGGTATTGGATAGAGAATTAAATTCTGAGTTCAATGATATAAATATATTCAAAATTACTTTTAAAATGTTAGCCTTTTCCCTATAAATGTCTTTCGCGACAAAATATTTATTTTGTGAACCGGAAATTAAAAATACATCTAAGCGATTTTGGATAGAGAATTAAATTCTGAGTTCAATGATATAAATATATTCAAAATTACTTTTAAAATGCTAGCCTTTCCCATATAAATGTCTTTCGCGACAAAAAATTTATTTTGTGAACCGGAAACGTAATAAAATACATCTAACCTCTTTTGGATAGAGAATTAAATTCTGAGTTCAATGATATAAATATATTCAAAATTACTTTTAAAATGTTAGCCTTTCCCCTATAAATGTCTTTCGCGACAAAATATTTATTTTGTGAACCGGAAATTAAAAATACAACTAAGCGGTTTTGGATAGAGAATTAAATTCTGAGTTCAATGATATAAATATATTCAAAATTACTTTTAAAATCTTAGCCTTTCCCTTATAAATGTCTTTCGCGACAAAAGATTTATTTTGTGAACCGGAAACGTAAAAAAATACATCTAAGCGGTTTTGGATAGAGAATTAAATTCTGAGTTCAATGATATAAATATATTCAAAATTACTTTTAAAATGTTAGCCTTTTCCCTATAAATGTCTTTCGCGACAAAATATTTATTTTGTGAACCGGAAATTAAAAATACATCTAAGCGGTTTTGGATAGAGAATTAAATTCTGAGTTCAATGATATATATATATTCAAAATTACTTTTAAAATGTTAGCCTTTCCCCTATAAATGTCTTTCGCGACAAAAGATTTATTTTGTGAACCGGAAACGTAAAAAAATACATCTAAGCGGTTTTGGATAGAGAATTAAATTCTGAGTTCAATGATATAAATATATTCAAAATTACTTTTAAAATGTTAGCCTTTTCCCTATAAATGTCTTTCGCGACAAAATATTTATTTTGTGAACCGGAAATTAAAAATACATCTAAGCGGTTTTGGATAGAGAATTAAATTCTGAGTTCCATTATATAAATATATTCAAAATTATTTTTAAAATGTTAGCCTTTCCCCTATAAATGTCTTTCGCGACAAAAAATTTATTTTGTGAACCAGAAACGTTATAAAATACATCTAAGCGGTATTGTATAGAGAATTAAATTCTGAGTTCAGTGATATAAATATATTCAAAATTACTTTTAAAATGTTAGCCTTTCCCCTATAAATGTCTTTCGCCACAAAAGATTTATTTTGTGAACCGGAAACGTAAAAAAATACATCTAAGCGGTTTTGGATAGAGAATTAAATTCTGAGTTCAATGATATAAATATATTCAAAATTACTTTTAAAATGTTAGCCTTTCCCCCTATAAATGTCTTTCGCGACAAAATAATTTTGTGAACCAGAAATTAAAAATACATCTAAGCGGTTTTGGATAGAGAATTAAATTCTGAGTTCAATGATATAAATATATTCAAAATTACTTTTAAAATGTTAGCCTTTCCCCTATAAATGTCTTTCGCGACAAAATATTTATTTTGTGAACCGGAAATTAAAAATACATCTAAGCGGTTTTGGATAGAGAATTAAATTCTGAGTTCATTGATATAAATATATTCAATCCCCTATAAATGTCTTTCGCGACAAAATATTTTTTTTGTGAACCGGAAACGTTATAAAATACATCTAAGAGGTTTTGGATAGAGAATTAAATTCTGAGTTCAATGATATAAATATATTCAAAATTACTTTTAAAATGTTAGCCTTTCCCATATAAATGTCTTTCGCGACAAAAAATATATTTTGTGAACCGGAAACGTAAAAAAATACATCTAAGCGGTTTTGGATAGAGAATTAAATTCTGAGTTCAATGATATAAATATATTCAAAATTACTTTTAAAATGTTAGCCTTTCCCCTATAAATGTCTTTCGCGACAAAAATTTTATTTTGTGAGAAAACGTAAAAAAATACATCTAAGCGGTTTTGGATAGAGAATTAAATTCTGAGTTCAATGATATAAATATATTCAAAATTATTTTTAAAATGTTAGCCTTTCCCCTATAAATGTCTTTCGCGACAAAATATTTATTTTGTGAACCGGAAATTAAAAATACATCTAAGCGGTTTTGGATAGAGAATTAAATTCTGAGTTCAATGATATAAATATATTCAAAATTACTTTTAAAATGTTAGCCTTTCCCCTATAAATGTCTTTCGCGACAAAATATTTATTTTGTGAACCGGAAATTAAAAATACATCTAAGCGGTTTTGGATAGAGAATTAAATTCTGAGTTCAATGATATATATATATTCAAAATTACTTTTAAAATGTTAGCCTTTCCCCTATAAATGTCTTTCGCGACAAAAGATTTATTTTGTGAACCGAAAACGTAAAAAATAACATCTAAGCGGTATTGGATAGAGAATTAAATTCTGAGTTCAATGATATAAATATATTCAAAATTATGTTTAAAATGTTAGCCTTTCCCCTATAAATGTCTTTCGCGACAAAATATTTATTTTGTGAACCGGAAATTAAAAATACATCTAAGCGGTTTTGGATAGAGAATTAAATTCTGAGTTCAATGATATAAATATATTCAAAATTACTTTTAAAATGCTAGCCTTTCCCATATAAATGTCTTTCGCGACAAAAAATTTATTTTGTGAACCGGAAACGTAATAAAATACATCTAACCTCTTTTGGATAGAGAATTAAATTCTGAGTTCAATGATATAAATATATTCAAAATTACTTTTAAAATGTTAGCCTTGCCCCTATAAATGTCTTTTGCGACAAAATATTTATTTTGTGAACCGGAAATTAAAAATACATCTAAGCGGTTTTGGATAGAGAATTAAATTCTGAGTTCAATGATATATATATATTCAAAATTACTTTTAAAATGTTAGCCTTTCCCCTATAAATGTCTTTCGCGACAAAAGATTTATTTTGTGAACCGGAAACGTAAAAAAATACATCTAAGCGGTTTTGGATAGAGAATTAAATTCTGAGTTCAATGATATAAATATATTCAAAATTACTTTTAAAATGTTAGCCTTTTCCCTATAAATGTCTTTCGCGACAAAATATTTATTTTGTGAACCGGAAATTAAAAATACATCTAAGCGGTTTTGGATAGAGAATTAAATTCTGAGTTCAATGATATATATATATTCAAAATTACTTTTAAAATGTTAGCCTTTCCCCTATAAATGTCTTTCGCGACAAAAATTTTATTTTGTGAGAAAACGTAAAAAAATACATCTAAGCGGTTTTGGATAGAGAATTAAATTCTGAGTTCAATGATATAAATATATTCAAAATTATTTTTAAAATGTTAGCCTTTCCCCTATAAATGTTTTTCGCGACAAAATATTTATTTTGTGAACCGGAAATTAAAAATACATCTAAGCGGTTTTGGATAGAGAATTAAATTCTGAGTTCAATGATATAAATATATTCAAAATTACTTTTAAAATGTTAGCCTTTCCCCTATAAATGTCTTTCGCGACAAAATATTTATTTTGTGAACCGGAAATTAAAAATACATCTAAGCGGTTTTGGATAGAGAATTAAATTCTGAGTTCAATGATATATATATATTCAAAATTACTTTTAAAATGTTAGCCTTTCCCCTATAAATGTCTTTCGCGACAAAAGATTTATTTTGTGAACCGAAAACGTAAAAAATAACATCTAAGCGGTATTGGATAGAGAATTAAATTCTGAGTTCAATGATATAAATATATTCAAAATTATGTTTAAAATGTTAGCCTTTCCCCTATAAATGTCTTTCGCGACAAAATATTTATTTTGTAAACCGGAAATTAAAAATATATCTAAGCGGTTTTGGATAGAGAATTAAATTCTGAGTTCAATGATATATATATATTCAAAATTACTTTTAAAATGTTAGCCTTTCCCCTATAAATGTCTTTCGCGACAAAATATTTATTTTGTGAACCGGAAACGTAAAAAAATACATCTAAGCGGTTTTGGATAGAGAATCAAATTCTGAGTTCAATGATATAAATATATTCAAAATTACATTTAAAATGTTAGCCTTTTCCCTATAAATGTCTTTCGCGACAAAATATTTATTTTGTGAACCGGAAATTAAAAATACATCTAAGCGGTTTTGGATAGAGAATTAAATTCTGAGTTCAATGATATAAATATATTCAAAATTACTTTTAAAATGCTAGCCTTTCCCATATAAATGTCTTTCGCGACAAAAAATTTATTTTGTGAACCGGAAACGTAATAAAATACATCTAACCTCTTTTGGATAGAGAATTAAATTCTGAGTTCAATGATATAAATATATTCAAAATTACTTTTAAAATGTTAGCCTTGCCCCTATAAATGTCTTTTGCGACAAAATATTTATTTTGTGAACCGGAAATTAAAAATACATCTAAGCGGTTTTGGATAGAGAATTAAATTCTGAGTTCAATGATATAAATATATTCAAAATTATTTTTAAAATGTTAGCCTTTCCCCTATAAATGTCTTTCGCGACAAAATATTTATTTTGTGAACCGGAAATTAAAAATACATCTAAGCGGTTTTGGATAGAGAATTAAATTCTGAGTTCAATGATATAAATATATTCAAAATTACTTTTAAAATGTTAGCCTTTCCCATATAAATGTCTTTCGCGACAAAAAATTTATTTTGTGAACCGGAAACGTAATAAAATACATCTAAGCGGTTTTGGATAGAGAATTAAATTCTGAGTTCAATGATATAAATATATTCAAAATTACTTTTAAAATGCTAGCCTTTTCCCTATAAATGTCTTTCGCGACAAAAAATTTATTTTGTGAACCGGAAACATAATAAAATACATCTAACCTCTTTTGGATAGAGAATTAAATTCTGAGTTCAATGATATAAATATATTCAAAATTACTTTTAAAATGTTAGCCTTTCCCCTATAAATGTCTTTCGCGACAAAAGATTTCTTTTGTGAACCGGAAACGTAAAAAAATACATCTAAGCGGTTTTGGATAGAGAATTAAATTCTGAGTTCAATGATATAAATATATTCAAAATTACATTTAAAATGTTAGCCTTTTCCCTATAAATGTCTTTCGCGACAAAATATTTATTTTGTGAACCGGAAATTAAAAATACATCTAAGCGGTTTTGGATAGAGAATTAAATTCTGAGTTCAATGATATAAATATATTCAAAATTACTTTTAAAATGCTAGCCTTTCCCATATAAATGTCTTTCGCGACAAAAAATTTATTTTGTGAACCGGAAACGTAATAAAATACATCTAACCTCTTTTGGATAGAGAATTAAATTCTGAGTTCAATGATATAAATATATTCAAAATTACTTTTAAAATGTTAGCCTTTCCCCTATAAATGTCTTTCGCGACAAAATATTTATTTTGTGAACCGGAAATTAAAAATACAACTAAGCGGTTTTGGATAGAGAATTAAATTCTGAGTTCAATGATATAAATATATTCAAAATTACTTTTAAAATCTTAGCCTTTCCCTTATAAATGTCTTTCGCGACAAAAGATTTCTTTTGTGAAACGTAAAAAAATACATCTAAGCGGTTTTGGATAGAGAATTAAATTCTGAGTTCAATGATATAATATATTCAAAATTACTTTTAAAATGTTAGCCTTTACCCTATAAATGTCTTTCGCGACAAAATATTTATTTTGTGAACCGGAAATTAAAAATACATCTAAGCGGTTTTGGATAGAGAATTAAATTCTGAGTTCAATGATATATATATATTCAAAATTACTTTTAAAATGTTAGCCTTTCCCCTATAAATGTCTTTCGCGACAAAAGATTTATTTTGTGAACCGGAAACGTAAAAAAATACATCTAAGCGGTTTTGGATAGAGAATTAAATTCTGAGTTCAATGATATAAATATATTCAAAATTACTTTTAAAATGTTAGCCTTTTCCCTATAAATGTCTTTCGCGACAAAATATTTATTTTGTGAACCGGAAATTAAAAATACATCTAAGCGGTTTTGGATAGAGAATTAAATTCTGAGTTCAATGATATAAATATATTCAAAATTATTTTTAAAATGTTAGCCTTTCCCCTATAAATGTCTTTCGCGACAAAAATTTTATTTTGTGAACCGAAAACGTAAAAAAATACATCTAAGCGGTATTGGATAGAGAATTAAATTCTGAGTTCAATGATATAAATATATTCAAAATTATTTTTAAAATGTTAGCCTTTCCCCTATAAATGTCTTTCGCGACAAAATATTTATTTTGTAAACCGGAAATTAAAAATATATCTAAGCGGTTTTGGATAGAGAATTAAATTCTGAGTTCAATGATATATATATATTCAAAATTACTTTTAAAATGTTAGCCTTTCCCCTATAAATGTCTTTCGCGACAAAAATTTTATTTTGTGAACCGAAAACGTAAAAAAATACATCTAAGCGGTTTTGGATAGAGAATTAAATTCTTAGTTCAATGATATAAATATATTCAAAATTACTTTTAAAATGTTAGCCTTTCCCCTATAAATGTCTTTCACGACAAAATATTTATTAAACCGGAAATTAAAAATACATCTAAACGGTTTTGGATAGAGAATTAAATTCTGAGTTCAATGATATAAATATATTCAAAATTACTTTTAAAATGTTAGCCTTTCCCCTATAAATGTCTTTCGCGACAAAAGATTTATTTTGTGAACCGGAAATTAAAAATACATCTAAGCGGTTTTGGATAGAGAATTAAATTCTGAGTTCAATGATATATATATATTCAAAATTACTTTTAAAATGTTAGCCTTTCCCCTATAAATGTCTTTCGCGACAAAAATTTTATTTTGTGAACCGAAAACGTAAAAAAATACATCTAAGCGGTTTTGGATAGAGAATTAAATTCTTAGTTCAATGATATAAATATATTCAAAATTACTTTTAAAATGTTAGCCTTTCCCCTATAAATGTCTTTCGCGACAAAATATTTATTAAACCGGAAATTAAAAATACATCTAAGCGGTTTTGGATAGAGAATTAAATTCTGAGTTCAATGATATAAATATATTCAAAATTACTTTTAAAATGTTAACCTTTCCCCTATAAATGTCTTTCGCGACAAAAATTTTTGTGAACCGAAAACGTAAAAAAATACATCTAAGCGGTTTTGGATAGAGAATTAAATTCTGAGTTCAATGATATAAATATATTCAAAATTACTTTTAAAATGTTAGCCTTTCCCCTATAAATGTCTTTCGCGACAAAAGATTTATTTTGTGAACCGGAAATTAAAAATACATCTAAGCGGTTTTGGATAGAGAATTAAATTCTGAGTTCAATGATATATATATATTCAAAATTACTTTTAAAATGTTAGCCTTTCCCCTATAAATGTCTTTCGCGACAAAAATTTTATTTTGTGAACCGAAAACGTAAAAAAATACATCTAAGCGGTATTGGATAGAGAATTAAAATCTGAGTTCAATGATATAAATATATTCAAAATTTTTAAAATGTTAGCCTTTCCTCTATAAATGTCTTTCGCGACAAAATATTTATTTTGTGAACCGGAAATTAAAAATACATCTAAGCGGTTTTGGATAGAGAATTAAATTCTTAGTTCAATGATATAAATATATTCAAAATTACTTTTAAAATGTTAGCCTTTCCCCTATAAATGTCTTTCGCGACAAAATATTTATTTTGTAAACCGGAAATTAAAAATACATCTAAGCGGTTTTGGATAGAGAATTAAATTCTGAGTTCAATGATATAAATATATTCAAAATTACTTTTAAAATGTTAGCCTTTTCCCTATAAATGTCTTTCGCGACAAAATATTTATTTTGTGAACCGGAAATTAAAAATACATCTAAGCGGTTTTGGATAGAGAATTAAATTCTGAGTTCAATGATATATATATATTCAAAATTACTTTTAAAATGTTAGCCTTTCCCCTATAAATGTCTTTCGCGATAAAAATTTTATTTTGTGAACCGAAAACGTAAAAAAATACATCTAAGCGGTATTGGATAGAGAATTAAATTCTGAGTTCAATGATATAAATATATTCAAAATTATTTTTAAAATGTTAGCCTTTCCCCTATAAATGTCTTTCGCGACAAAATATTTATTTTGTGAACCGGAAATTAAAAATACATCTAAGCGGTTTTGGATAGAGAATTAAATTCTGAGTTCAATGATATAAATATATTCAAAATTACTTTTAAAATGTACGCCTTTTCCCTATAAATGTCTTTCGCGACAAAAGATTTATTTTGTGAACCGAAAACGTAAAAAAATACATCTAAGCGGTTTTGGATAGAGAATTAAATTCTGAGTTCAATGATATAAATATATTCAAAATTACTTTTAAAATGTTAGCCTTTTCCCTATAAATGTCTTTCGCGACAAAAAATTTATTTTGTGAACCGGAAACGTAAAAAAATACATCTAAGCGGTTTTGGATAGAGAATTAAATTCTGAGTTCAGTGATATAAATATATTCAAAATTACTTTTAAAATGTTAGCCTTTCCCCTATAAATGTCTTTCGCGACAAAAATTTTATTTTGTGAACCGAAAACTTAAAAAAATACATCTAAGCGGTTTTGGATAGAGAATTAAATTCTGAGTTCAATGATATAAATATATTCAAAATTACTTTTAAAATGTTAGCCTTTTCCCTATAAATGTCTTTCGCGACAAAAATTTTATTTTGTGAACCGAAAACTTAAAAAAATACATCTAAGCGGTTTTGGATAGAGAATTAAATTCTGAGTTCAATGATATAAATATATTCAAAATTACTTTTAAAATGTTAGCCTTTCCTATATAAATGTCTTTCGCGACAAAAAATTTATTTTGTGAACCGGAAACGTTATAAAATACATCTAAGCGGTATTGGATAGAGAATTAAATTCTGAGTTCAGTGATATAAATATATTCAAAATTACTTTTAAAATGTTAGCCTTTCCCCTATAAATGTCTTTCGCCACAAAAGATTTATTTTGTGAACCGGAAACGTAAAAAAATACATCTAAGCGGTTTTGGATAGAGAATTAAATTCTGAGTTCAATGATATAAATATATTCAAAATTACTTTTAAAATGTTAGCCTTTCCCCCTATAAATGTCTTTCGCGACAAAATAATTTTGTGAACCAGAAATTAAAAATACATCTAAGCGGTTTTGGATAGAGAATTAAATTCTGAGTTCAATGATATAAATATATTCAAAATTACTTTTAAAATGTTAGCCTTTCCCCTATAAATGTCTTTCGCGACAAAATATTTATTTTGTGAACCGGAAATTAAAAATACATCTAAGCGGTTTTGGATAGAGAATTAAATTCTGAGTTCATTGATATAAATATATTCAATCCCCTATAAATGTCTTTCGCGACAAAATATTTATTTTGTGAACCGGAAACGTTATAAAATACATCTAAGAGGTTTTGGATAGAGAATTAAATTCTGAGTTCAATGATATAAATATGATCAAAATTACTTTTAAAATGTTAGCCTTTCCCATATAAATGTCTTTCGCGACAAAAAATATATTTTGTGAACCGGAAACGTAAAAAAATACATCTAAGCGGTTTTGGATAGAGAATTAAATTCTGAGTTCAATGATATAAATATATTCAAAATTACTTTTAAAATGTTAGCCTTTCCCCTATAAATGTCTTTCGCGACAAAAATTTTATTTTGTGAGAAAACGTAAAAAAATACATCTAAGCGGTTTTGGATAGAGAATTAAATTCTGAGTTCAATGATATAAATATATTCAAAATTATTTTTAAAATGTTAGCCTTTCCCCTATAAATGTCTTTCGCGACAAAATATTTATTTTGTGGACCGGAAATTAAAAATACATCTAAGCGGTTTTGGATAGAGAATTAAATTCTGAGTTCAATGATATAAATATATTCAAAATTACTTTTAAAATGTTAGCCTTTCCCCTATAAATGTCTTTCGCGACAAAATATTTATTTTGTGAACCGGAAATTAAAAATACATCTAAGCGGTTTTGGATAGAGAATTAAATTCTGAGTTCAATGATATAAATATATTCAAAATTACTTTTAAAATGTTAGCCTTTCCCCTATAAATGTCTTTCGCGACAAAAGATTTATTTTGTGAACCGAAAACGTAAAAAATAACATCTAAGCGGTATTGGATAGAGAATTAAATTCTGAGTTCAATGATATAAATATATTCAAAATTATGTTTAAAATGTTAGCCTTTCCCCTATAAATGTCTTTCGCGACAAAATATTTATTTTGTAAACCGGAAATTAAAAATATATCTAAGCGGTTTTGGATAGAGAATTAAATTCTGAGTTCAATGATATATATATATTCAAAATTACTTTTAAAATGTTAGCCTTTCCCCTATAAATGTCTTTCGCGACAAAATATTTATTTTGTGAACCGGAAACGTAAAAAAATACATCTAAGCGGTTTTGGATAGAGAATCAAATTCTGAGTTCAATGATATAAATATATTCAAAATTACATTTAAAATGTTAGCCTTTTCCCTATAAATGTCTTTCGCGACAAAATATTTATTTTGTGAACCGGAAATTAAAAATACATCTAAGCGGTTTTGGATAGAGAATTAAATTCTGAGTTCAATGATATAAATATATTCAAAATTACTTTTAAAATGCTAGCCTTTCCCATATAAATGTCTTTCGCGACAAAAAATTTATTTTGTGAACCGGAAACGTAATAAAATACATCTAACCTCTTTTGGATAGAGAATTAAATTCTGAGTTCAATGATATAAATATATTCAAAATTACTTTTAAAATGTTAGCCTTTCCCCTATAAATGTCTTTCGCGACAAAAGATTTCTTTTGTGAACCGGAAACGTAAAAAAATACATCTAAGCGGTTTTGGATAGAGAATTAAATTCTGAGTTCAATGATATAAATATATTCAAAATTACATTTAAAATGTTAGCCTTTTCCCTATAAATGTCTTTCGCGACAAAATATTTATTTTGTGAACCGGAAATTAAAAATACATCTAAGCGGTTTTGGATAGAGAATTAAATTCTGAGTTCAATGATATAAATATATTCAAAATTACTTTTAAAATGCTAGCCTTTCCCATATAAATGTCTTTCGCGACAAAAAATTTATTTTGTGAACCGGAAACGTAAAAAAATACATCTAAGCGGTTTTGGATAGAGAATTAAATTCTGAGTTCAATGATATAAATATATTCAAAATTACTTTTAAAATGTTAGCCTTTCCCCTATAAATGTCTTTCGCGACAAAATATTTATTTTGTGAACCGGAAATTAAAAATACAACTAAGCGGTTTTGGATAGAGAATTAAATTCTGAGTTCAATGATATAAATATATTCAAAATTATTTTTAAAATGTTAGCCTTTCCCCTATAAATGTCTTTCGCGACAAAAAATTTATTTTGTGAACCGGAAACGTTATAAAATACATCTAAGCGGTATTGTATAGAGAATTAAATTCTGAGTTCAGTGATATAAATATATTCAAAATTACTTTTAAAATGTTAGCCTTTCCCCCTATAAATGTCTTTCGCGACAAAATAATTTTGTGAACCAGAAATTAAAAATACATCTAAGCGGTTTTGGATAGAGAATTAAATTCAGAGTTCAATGATATAAATATATTCAAAATTACTTTTAAAATGTTAGCCTTTCCCCTATAAATGTCTTTCGCGACAAAATATTTATTTTGTGAACCGGAAATTAAAAATACATCTAAGCGGTTTTGGATAGAGAATTAAATTCTGAGTTCATTGATATAAATATATTCAATCCCCTATAAATGTCTTTCGCGACAAAATATTTATTTTGTGAACCGGAAACGTTATAAAATACATCTAAGAGGTTTTGGATAGAGAATTAAATTCTGAGTTCAATGATATAAAAATATTCAAAATTACTTTTAAAATGATAGCCTTTCCCATATAAATGTCTTTCGCGACAAAAAATATATTTTGTGAACCGGAAACGTAAAAAATACATCTAAGCGGTTTTGGATAGAGAATTAAATTCTGAGTTCAATGATATAAATATATTCAAAATTACTTTTAAAATGTTAGCCTTTCCCCTATAAATGTCTTTCGCGACAAAAATTTTATTTTGTGAGAAAACGTAAAAAAATACATCTAAGCGGTTTTGGATAGAGAATTAAATTCTGAGTTCAATGATATAAATATATTCAAAATTATTTTTAAAATGTTAGCTTTTCCCCTATAAATGTCTTTCGCGACAAAATATTTATTTTGTGAACCGGAAATTAAAAATACATCTAAGCGGTTTTGGATAGAGAATTAAATTCTGAGTTCAATGATATAAATATATTCAAAATTACTTTTAAAATGTTAGCCTTTCCCCTATAAATGTCTTTCGCGACAAAAATTTTATTTTGTGAGAAAACGTAAAAAAATACATCTAAGCGGTTTTGGATAGAGAATTAAATTCTGAGTTCAATGATATAAATATATTCAAAATTATTTTTAAAATGTTAGCCTTTTCCCTATAAATGTCTTTCGCGACAAAATATTTATTTTGTGAACCGGAAATTAAAAATACATCTAAGCGGTTTTGGATAGAGAATTAAATTCTGAGTTCAATGATATAAATATATTCAAAATTACTTTTAAAATGTTAGCCTTTCCCCTATAAATGTCTTTCGCGACAAAATATTTATTTTGTGAACCGGAAATTAAAAATACATCTAAGCGGTTTTGGATAGAGAATTAAATTCTGAGTTCAATGATATAAATATATTCAAAATTACTTTTAAAATGTTAGCCTTTCCCCTATAAATGTCTTTCGCGACAAAAGATTTATTTTGTGAACCGAAAACGTAAAAAATAACATCTAAGCGGTATTGGATAGAGAATTAAATTCTGAGTTCAATGATATAAATATATTCAAAATTATGTTTAAAATGTTAGCCTTTCCCCTATAAATGTCTTTCGCGACAAAATATTTATTTTGTAAACCGGAAATTAAAAATATATCTAAGCGGTTTTGGATAGAGAATTAAATTCTGAGTTCAATGATATATATATATTCAAAATTACTTTTAAAATGTTAGCCTTTCCCCTATAAATGTCTTTCGCGACAAAATATTTATTTTGTGAACCGGAAACGTAAAAAAATACATCTAAGCGGTTTTGGATAGAGAATCAAATTCTGAGTTCAATGATATAAATATATTCAAAATTACATTTAAAATGTTAGCCTTTTCCCTATAAATGTCTTTCGCGACAAAATATTTATTTTGTGAACCGGAAACGTAATAAAATACATCTAAGCGGTTTTGGATAGAGAATTAAATTCTGAGTTCAATGATATAAATATATTCAAAATTACTTTTAAAATGTTAGCCTTTCCCCTATAAATGTCTTTCGCGACAAAATATTTATTTTGTGAACCGGAAATTAAAAATACATCTAAGCGGTTTTGGATAGAGAATTAAATTCTGAGTTCATTGATATAAATATATTCAATCCCCTATAAATGTCTTTCGCGACAAAATATTTATTTTGTGAACCGGAAACGTTATAAAATACATCTAAGAGGTTTTGGATAGAGAATTAAATTCTGAGTTCAATGATATAAATATGATCAAAATTACTTTTAAAATGTTAGCCTTTCCCATATAAATGTCTTTCGCGACAAAAAATATATTTTGTGAACCGGAAACGTAAAAAAATACATCTAAGCGGTTTTGGATAGAGAATTAAATTCTGAGTTCAATGATATAAATATATTCAAAATTACTTTTAAAATGTTAGCCTTTCCCCTATAAATGTCTTTCGCGACAAAAATTTTATTTTGTGAGAAAACGTAAAAAAATACATCTAAGCGGTTTTGGATAGAGAATTAAATTCTGAGTTCAATGATATAAATATATTCAAAATTATTTTTAAAATGTTAGCCTTTCCCCTATAAATGTCTTTCGCGACAAAATATTTATTTTGTGGACCGGAAATTAAAAATACATCTAAGCGGTTTTGGATAGAGAATTAAATTCTGAGTTCAATGATATAAATATATTCAAAATTACTTTTAAAATGTTAGCCTTTCCCCTATAAATGTCTTTCGCGACAAAATATTTATTTTGTGAACCGGAAATTAAAAATACATCTAAGCGGTTTTGGATAGAGAATTAAATTCTGAGTTCAATGATATAAATATATTCAAAATTACTTTTAAAATGTTAGCCTTTCCCCTATAAATGTCTTTCGCGACAAAAGATTTATTTTGTGAACCGAAAACGTAAAAAATAACATCTAAGCGGTATTGGATAGAGAATTAAATTCTGAGTTCAATGATATAAATATATTCAAAATTATGTTTAAAATGTTAGCCTTTCCCCTATAAATGTCTTTCGCGACAAAATATTTATTTTGTAAACCGGAAATTAAAAATATATCTAAGCGGTTTTGGATAGAGAATTAAATTCTGAGTTCAATGATATATATATATTCAAAATTACTTTTAAAATGTTAGCCTTTCCCCTATAAATGTCTTTCGCGACAAAATATTTATTTTGTGAACCGGAAACGTAAAAAAATACATCTAAGCGGTTTTGGATAGAGAATCAAATTCTGAGTTCAATGATATAAATATATTCAAAATTACATTTAAAATGTTAGCCTTTTCCCTATAAATGTCTTTCGCGACAAAATATTTATTTTGTGAACCGGAAATTAAAAATACATCTAAGCGGTTTTGGATAGAGAATTAAATTCTGAGTTCAATGATATAAATATATTCAAAATTACTTTTAAAATGCTAGCCTTTCCCATATAAATGTCTTTCGCGACAAAAAATTTATTTTGTGAACCGGAAACGTAATAAAATACATCTAACCTCTTTTGGATAGAGAATTAAATTCTGAGTTCAATGATATAAATATATTCAAAATTACTTTTAAAATGTTAGCCTTTCCCCTATAAATGTCTTTCGCGACAAAAGATTTCTTTTGTGAACCGGAAACGTAAAAAAATACATCTAAGCGGTTTTGGATAGAGAATTAAATTCTGAGTTCAATGATATAAATATATTCAAAATTACATTTAAAATGTTAGCCTTTTCCCTATAAATGTCTTTCGCGACAAAATATTTATTTTGTGAACCGGAAATTAAAAATACATCTAAGCGGTTTTGGATAGAGAATTAAATTCTGAGTTCAATGATATAAATATATTCAAAATTACTTTTAAAATGCTAGCCTTTCCCATATAAATGTCTTTCGCGACAAAAAATTTATTTTGTGAACCGGAAACGTAAAAAAATACATCTAAGCGGTTTTGGATAGAGAATTAAATTCTGAGTTCAATGATATAAATATATTCAAAATTACTTTTAAAATGTTAGCCTTTCCCCTATAAATGTCTTTCGCGACAAAATATTTATTTTGTGAACCGGAAATTAAAAATACAACTAAGCGGTTTTGGATAGAGAATTAAATTCTGAGTTCAATGATATAAATATATTCAAAATTATTTTTAAAATGTTAGCCTTTCCCCTATAAATGTCTTTCGCGACAAAAAATTTATTTTGTGAACCGGAAACGTTATAAAATACATCTAAGCGGTATTGTATAGAGAATTAAATTCTGAGTTCAGTGATATAAATATATTCAAAATTACTTTTAAAATGTTAGCCTTTCCCCCTATAAATGTCTTTCGCGACAAAATAATTTTGTGAACCAGAAATTAAAAATACATCTAAGCGGTTTTGGATAGAGAATTAAATTCAGAGTTCAATGATATAAATATATTCAAAATTACTTTTAAAATGTTAGCCTTTCCCCTATAAATGTCTTTCGCGACAAAATATTTATTTTGTGAACCGGAAATTAAAAATACATCTAAGCGGTTTTGGATAGAGAATTAAATTCTGAGTTCATTGATATAAATATATTCAATCCCCTATAAATGTCTTTCGCGACAAAATATTTATTTTGTGAACCGGAAACGTTATAAAATACATCTAAGAGGTTTTGGATAGAGAATTAAATTCTGAGTTCAATGATATAAAAATATTCAAAATTACTTTTAAAATGATAGCCTTTCCCATATAAATGTCTTTCGCGACAAAAAATATATTTTGTGAACCGGAAACGTAAAAAATACATCTAAGCGGTTTTGGATAGAGAATTAAATTCTGAGTTCAATGATATAAATATATTCAAAATTACTTTTAAAATGTTAGCCTTTCCCCTATAAATGTCTTTCGCGACAAAAATTTTATTTTGTGAGAAAACGTAAAAAAATACATCTAAGCGGTTTTGGATAGAGAATTAAATTCTGAGTTCAATGATATAAATATATTCAAAATTATTTTTAAAATGTTAGCTTTTCCCCTATAAATGTCTTTCGCGACAAAATATTTATTTTGTGAACCGGAAATTAAAAATACATCTAAGCGGTTTTGGATAGAGAATTAAATTCTGAGTTCAATGATATAAATATATTCAAAATTACTTTTAAAATGTTAGCCTTTCCCCTATAAATGTCTTTCGCGACAAAAATTTTATTTTGTGAGAAAACGTAAAAAAATACATCTAAGCGGTTTTGGATAGAGAATTAAATTCTGAGTTCAATGATATAAATATATTCAAAATTATTTTTAAAATGTTAGCCTTTTCCCTATAAATGTCTTTCGCGACAAAATATTTATTTTGTGAACCGGAAATTAAAAATACATCTAAGCGGTTTTGGATAGAGAATTAAATTCTGAGTTCAATGATATAAATATATTCAAAATTACTTTTAAAATGTTAGCCTTTCCCCTATAAATGTCTTTCGCGACAAAATATTTATTTTGTGAACCGGAAATTAAAAATACATCTAAGCGGTTTTGGATAGAGAATTAAATTCTGAGTTCAATGATATAAATATATTCAAAATTACTTTTAAAATGTTAGCCTTTCCCCTATAAATGTCTTTCGCGACAAAAGATTTATTTTGTGAACCGAAAACGTAAAAAATAACATCTAAGCGGTATTGGATAGAGAATTAAATTCTGAGTTCAATGATATAAATATATTCAAAATTATGTTTAAAATGTTAGCCTTTCCCCTATAAATGTCTTTCGCGACAAAATATTTATTTTGTAAACCGGAAATTAAAAATATATCTAAGCGGTTTTGGATAGAGAATTAAATTCTGAGTTCAATGATATATATATATTCAAAATTACTTTTAAAATGTTAGCCTTTCCCCTATAAATGTCTTTCGCGACAAAATATTTATTTTGTGAACCGGAAACGTAAAAAAATACATCTAAGCGGTTTTGGATAGAGAATCAAATTCTGAGTTCAATGATATAAATATATTCAAAATTACATTTAAAATGTTAGCCTTTTCCCTATAAATGTCTTTCGCGACAAAATATTTATTTTGTGAACCGGAAACGTAATAAAATACATCTAAGCGGTTTTGGATAGAGAATTAAATTCTGAGTTCAATGATATAAATATATTCAAAATTACTTTTAAAATGTTAGCCTTTCCCCTATAAATGTCTTTCGCGACAAAATATTTATTTTGTGAACCGGAAATTAAAAATACATCTAAGCGGTTTTGGATAGAGAATTAAATTCTGAGTTCATTGATATAAATATATTCAATCCCCTATAAATGTCTTTCGCGACAAAATATTTTTTTTGTGAACCGGAAACGTTATAAAATACATCTAAGAGGTTTTGGATAGAGAATTAAATTCTGAGTTCAATGATATAAATATATTCAAAATTACTTTTAAAATGTTAGCCTTTCCCATATAAATGTCTTTCGCGACAAAAAATATATTTTGTGAACCGGAAACGTAAAAAAATACATCTAAGCGGTTTTGGATAGAGAATTAAATTCTGAGTTCAATGATATAAATATATTCAAAATTACTTTTAAAATGTTAGCCTTTCCCCTATAAATGTCTTTCGCGACAAAAATTTTATTTTGTGAGAAAACGTAAAAAAATACATCTAAGCGGTTTTGGATAGAGAATTAAATTCTGAGTTCAATGATATAAATATATTCAAAATTACTTTTAAAATGTTAGCCTTTCCCCTATAAATGTCTTTCGCGACAAAATATTTATTTTGTGAACCGGAAATTAAAAATACATCTAAGCGGTTTTGGATAGAGAATTAAATTCTGAGTTCAATGATATATATATATTCAAAATTACTTTTAAAATGTTAGCCTTTCCCCTATAAATGTCTTTCGCGACAAAAGATTTATTTTGTGAACCGAAAACGTAAAAAATAACATCTAAGCGGTATTGGATAGAGAATTAAATTCTGAGTTCAATGATATAAATATATTCAAAATTATGTTTAAAATGTTAGCCTTTCCCCTATAAATGTCTTTCGCGACAAAATATTTATTTTGTGAACCGGAAATTAAAAATACATCTAAGCGGTTTTGGATAGAGAATTAAATTCTGAGTTCAATGATATAAATATATTCAAAATTACTTTTAAAATGTTAGCCTTTCCCCTATAAATGTCTTTCGCGACAAAAGATTTATTTTGTGAACCGAAAACGTAAAAAATAACATCTAAGCGGTATTGGATAGAGAATTAAATTCTGAGTTCAATGATATAAATATATTCAAAATTATGTTTAAAATGTTAGCCTTTCCCCTATAAATGTCTTTCGCGACAAAATATTTATTTTGTAAACCGGAAATTAAAAATATATCTAAGCGGTTTTGGATAGAGAATTAAATTCTGAGTTCAATGATATATATATATTCAAAATTACTTTTAAAATGTTAGCCTTTCCCCTATAAATGTCTTTCGCGACAAAATATTTATTTTGTGAACCGGAAACGTAAAAAAATACATCTAAGCGGTTTTGGATAGAGAATCAAATTCTGAGTTCAATGATATAAATATATTCAAAATTACATTTAAAATGTTAGCCTTTCCCCTATAAATGTCTTTCGCGACAAAATATTTATTTTGTGAACCGGAAACGTAAAAAAATACATCTAAGCGGTTTTGGATAGAGAATCAAATTCTGAGTTCAATGATATAAATATATTCAAAATTACATTTAAAATGTTAGCCTTTTCCCTATAAATGTCTTTCGCGACAAAATATTTATTTTGTGAACCGGAAACGTAATAAAATACATCTAACCTCTTTTGGATAGAGAATTAAATTCTGAGTTCAATGATATAAATATATTCAAAAATACTTTTAAAATGTTAGCCTTGCCCCTATAAATGTCTTTTGCGACAAAATATTTATTTTGTGAACCGGAAATTAAAAATACATCTAAGCGGTTTTGGATAGAGAATTAAATTCTGAGTTCAATGATATAAATATATTCAAAATTATTTTTAAAATGTTAGCCTTTCCCCTATAAATGTCTTTCGCGACAAAATATTTATTTTGTGAACCGGAAATTAAAAATACATCTAAGCGGTTTTGGATAGAGAATTAAATTCTGAGTTCAATGATATAAATATATTCAAAATTACTTTTAAAATGTTAGCCTTTCCCATATAAATGTCTTTCGCGACAAAAAATTTATTTTGTGAACCGGAAACGTAATAAAATACATCTAAGCGGTTTTGGATAGAGAATTAAATTCTGAGTTCAATGATATAAATATATTCAAAATTACTTTTAAAATGTTATCCTTTCCCCTATAAATGTCTTTCGCGACAAAATATTTATTTTGTGAACCGGAAATTAAAAATACATCTAAGCGGTTTTGGATAGAGAATTAAATTCTGAGTTCATTGATATAAATATATTCAATCCCCTATAAATGTCTTTCGCGACAAAATATTTTTTTTGTGAACCGGAAACGTTATAAAATACATCTAAGAGGTTTTGGATAGAGAATTAAATTCTGAGTTCAATGATATAAATATATTCAAAATTACTTTTAAAATGTTAGCCTTTCCCATATAAATGTCTTTCGCGACAAAAAATATATTTTGTGAACCGGAAACGTAAAAAAATACATCTAAGCGGTTTTGGATAGAGAATTAAATTCTGAGTTCAATGATATAAATATATTCAAAATTACTTTTAAAATGTTAGCCTTTCCCCTATAAATGTCTTTCGCGACAAAAATTTTATTTTGTGAGAAAACGTAAAAAAATACATCTAAGCGGTTTTGGATAGAGAATTAAATTCTGAGTTCAATGATATAAATATATTCAAAATTACTTTTAAAATGTTAGCCTTTCCCCTATAAATGTCTTTCGCGACAAAATATTTATTTTGTGAACCGGAAATTAAAAATACATCTAAGCGGTTTTGGATAGAGAATTAAATTCTGAGTTCAATGATATATATATATTCAAAATTACTTTTAAAATGTTAGCCTTTCCCCTATAAATGTCTTTCGCGACAAAAGATTTATTTTGTGAACCGAAAACGTAAAAAATAACATCTAAGCGGTATTGGATAGAGAATTAAATTCTGAGTTCAATGATATAAATATATTCAAAATTACTTTTAAAATGTTAGCCTTTTCCCTATAAATGTCTTTCGCGACAAAATATTTATTTTGTGAACCGGAAATTAAAAATACATCTAAGCGGTTTTGGATAGAGAATTAAATTCTGAGTTCAATGATATAAATATATTCAAAATTACTTTTAAAATGCTAGCCTTTCCCATATAAATGTCTTTCGCGACAAAAAATTTATTTTGTGAACCGGAAACGTAATAAAATACATCTAACCTCTTTTGGATAGAGAATTAAATTCTGAGTTCAATGATATAAATATATTCAAAATTACTTTTAAAATGTTAGCCTTTCCCCTATAAATGTCTTTCGCGACAAAATATTTATTTTGTGAACCGGAAATTAAAAATACAACTAAGCGGTTTTGGATAGAGAATTAAATTCTGAGTTCAATGATATAAATATATTCAAAATTACTTTTAAAATCTTAGCCTTTCCCTTATAAATGTCTTTCGCGACAAAAGATTTATTTTGTGAACCGGAAACGTAAAAAAATACATCTAAGCGGTTTTGGATAGAGAATTAAATTCTGAGTTCAATGATATAAATATATTCAAAATTACTTTTAAAATGTTAGCCTTTTCCCTATAAATGTCTTTCGCGACAAAATATTTATTTTGTGAACCGGAAATTAAAAATACATCTAAGCGGTTTTGGATAGAGAATTAAATTCTGAGTTCAATGATATATATATATTCAAAATTACTTTTAAAATGTTAGCCTTTCCCCTATAAATGTCTTTCGCGACAAAAGATTTATTTTGTGAACCGGAAATTAAAAATACATCTAAGCGGTTTTGGATAGAGAATTAAATTCTGAGTTCATTGATATAAATATATTCAATCCCCTATAAATGTCTTTCGCGACAAAATATTTTTTTTGTGAACCGGAAACGTTATAAAATACATCTAAGAGGTTTTGGATAGAGAATTAAATTCTGAGTTCAATGATATAAATATATTCAAAATTACTTTTAAAATGTTAGCCTTTCCCATATAAATGTCTTTCGCGACAAAAAATATATTTTGTGAACCGGAAACGTAAAAAAATACATCTAAGCGGTTTTGGATAGAGAATTAAATTCTGAGTTCAATGATATAAATATATTCAAAATTACTTTTAAAATGTTAGCCTTTCCCCTATAAATGTCTTTCGCGACAAAAATTTTATTTTGTGAGAAAACGTAAAAAAATACATCTAAGCGGTTTTGGATAGAGAATTAAATTCTGAGTTCAATGATATAAATATATTCAAAATTACTTTTAAAATGTTAGCCTTTTCCCTATAAATGTCTTTCGCGACAAAATATTTATTTTGTGAACCGGAAATTAAAAATACATCTAAGCGGTTTTGGATAGAGAATTAAATTCTGAGTTCCATTATATAAATATATTCAAAATTATTTTTAAAATGTTAGCCTTTCCCCTATAAATGTCTTTCGCGACAAAAAATTTATTTTGTGAACCGGAAACGTTATAAAATACATCTAAGCGGTATTGTATAGAGAATTAAATTCTGAGTTCAGTGATATAAATATATTCAAAATTACTTTTAAAATGTTAGCCTTTCCCCTATAAATGTCTTTCGCCACAAAAGATTTATTTTGTGAACCGGAAACGTAAAAAAATACATCTAAGCGGTTTTGGATAGAGAATTAAATTCTGAGTTCAATGATATAAATATATTCAAAATTACTTTTAAAATGTTAGCCTTTCCCCCTATAAATGTCTTTCGCGACAAAATAATTTTGTGAACCAGAAATTAAAAATACATCTAAGCGGTTTTGGATAGAGAATTAAATTCTGAGTTCAATGATATAAATATATTCAAAATTACTTTTAAAATGTTAGCCTTTCCCCTATAAATGTCTTTCGCGACAAAATATTTATTTTGTGAACCGGAAATTAAAAATACATCTAAGCGGTTTTGGATAGAGAATTAAATTCTGAGTTCATTGATATAAATATATTCAATCCCCTATAAATGTCTTTCGCGACAAAATATTTTTTTTGTGAACCGGAAACGTTATAAAATACATCTAAGAGGTTTTGGATAGAGAATTAAATTCTGAGTTCAATGATATAAATATATTCAAAATTACTTTTAAAATGTTAGCCTTTCCCATATAAATGTCTTTCGCGACAAAAAATATATTTTGTGAACCGGAAACGTAAAAAAATACATCTAAGCGGTTTTGGATAGAGAATTAAATTCTGAGTTCAATGATATAAATATATTCAAAATTACTTTTAAAATGTTAGCCTTTCCCCTATAAATGTCTTTCGCGACAAAAATTTTATTTTGTGAGAAAACGTAAAAAAATACATCTAAGCGGTTTTGGATAGAGAATTAAATTCTGAGTTCAATGATATAAATATATTCAAAATTATTTTTAAAATGTTAGCCTTTCCCCTATAAATGTCTTTCGCGACAAAATATTTATTTTGTGAACCGGAAATTAAAAATACATCTAAGCGGTTTTGGATAGAGAATTAAATTCTGAGTTCAATGATATAAATATATTCAAAATTACTTTTAAAATGTTAGCCTTTCCCCTATAAATGTCTTTCGCGACAAAATATTTATTTTGTGAACCGGAAATTAAAAATACATCTAAGCGGTTTTGGATAGAGAATTAAATTCTGAGTTCAATGATATATATATATTCAAAATTACTTTTAAAATGTTAGCCTTTCCCCTATAAATGTCTTTCGCGACAAAAGATTTATTTTGTGAACCGAAAACGTAAAAAATAACATCTAAGCGGTATTGGATAGAGAATTAAATTCTGAGTTCAATGATATAAATATATTCAAAATTATGTTTAAAATGTTAGCCTTTCCCCTATAAATGTCTTTCGCGACAAAATATTTATTTTGTAAACCGGAAATTAAAAATATATCTAAGCGGTTTTGGATAGAGAATTAAATTCTGAGTTCAATGATATATATATATTCAAAATTACTTTTAAAATGTTAGCCTTTCCCCTATAAATGTCTTTCGCGACAAAATATTTATTTTGTGAACCGGAAACGTAAAAAAATACATCTAAGCGGTTTTGGATAGAGAATCAAATTCTGAGTTCAATGATATAAATATATTCAAAATTACATTTAAAATGTTAGCCTTTTCCCTATAAATGTCTTTCGCGACAAAATATTTATTTTGTGAACAGGAAATTAAAAATACATCTAAGCGGTTTTGGATAGAGAATTAAATTCTGAGTTCAATGATATAAATATATTCAAAATTACTTTTAAAATGCTAGCCTTTCCCATATAAATGTCTTTCGCGACAAAAAATTTATTTTGTGAACCGGAAACGTAATAAAATACATCTAACCTCTTTTGGATAGAGAATTAAATTCTGAGTTCAATGATATAAATATATTCAAAATTACTTTTAAAATGTTAGCCTTGCCCCTATAAATGTCTTTTGCGACAAAATATTTATTTTGTGAACCGGAAATTAAAAATACATCTAAGCGGTTTTGGATAGAGAATTAAATTCTGAGTTCAATGATATAAATATATTCAAAATTATTTTTAAAATGTTAGCCTTTCCCCTATAAATGTCTTTCGCGACAAAATATTTATTTTGTGAACCGGAAATTAAAAATACATCTAAGCGGTTTTGGATAGAGAATTAAATTCTGAGTTCAATGATATAAATATATTCAAAATTACTTTTAAAATGTTAGCCTTTCCCATATAAATGTCTTTCGCGACAAAAAATTTATTTTGTGAACCGGAAACGTAATAAAATACATCTAAGCGGTTTTGGATAGAGAATTAAATTCTGAGTTCAATGATATAAATATATTCAAAATTACTTTTAAAATGTTAGCCTTTCCCCTATAAATGTCTTTCGCGACAAAATATTTATTTTGTGAACCGGAAATTAAAAATACATCTAAGCGGTTTTGGATAGAGAATTAAATTCTGAGTTCATTGATATAAATATATTCAATCCCCTATAAATGTCTTTCGCGACAAAATATTTTTTTTGTGAACCGGAAACGTTATAAAATACATCTAAGAGGTTTTGGATAGAGAATTAAATTCTGAGTTCAATGATATAAATATATTCAAAATTACTTTTAAAATGTTAGCCTTTCCCATATAAATGTCTTTCGCGACAAAAAATATATTTTGTGAACCGGAAACGTAAAAAAATACATCTAAGCGGTTTTGGATAGAGAATTAAATTCTGAGTTCAATGATATAAATATATTCAAAATTACTTTTAAAATGTTAGCCTTTCCCCTATAAATGTCTTTCGCGACAAAAATTTTATTTTGTGAGAAAACGTAAAAAAATACATCTAAGCGGTTTTGGATAGAGAATTAAATTCTGAGTTCAATGATATAAATATATTCAAAATTACTTTTAAAATGTTAGCCTTTCCCCTATAAATGTCTTTCGCGACAAAAATTTTATTTTGTGAGAAAACGTAAAAAAATACATCTAAGCGGTTTTGGATAGAGAATTAAATTCTGAGTTCAATGATATAAATATATTCAAAATTATTTTTAAAATGTTAGCCCTTCCCCTATAAATGTCTTTCGCGACAAAATATTTATTTTGTGAACCGGAAATTAAAAATACATCTAAGCGGTTTTGGATAGAGAATTAAATTCTGAGTTCAATGATATAAATATATTCAAAATTACTTTTAAAATGTTAGCCTTTCCCCTATAAATGTCTTTCGCGACAAAATATTTATTTTGTGAACCGGAAATTAAAAATACATCTAAGCGGTTTTGGATAGAGAATTAAATTCTGAGTTCAATGATATATATATATTCAAAATTACTTTTAAAATGTTAGCCTTTCAACTATAAATGTCTTTCGCGACAAAAGATTTATTTTGTGAACCGAAAACGTAAAAAATAACATCTAAGCGGTATTGGATAGAGAATTAAATTCTGAGTTCAATGATATAAATATATTCAAAATTATGTTTAAAATGTTAGCCTTTCCCCTATAAATGTCTTTCGCGACAAAATATTTATTTTGTAAACCGGAAATTAAAAATATATCTAAGCGGTTTTGGATAGAGAATTAAATTCTGAGTTCAATGATATATATATATTCAAAATTACTTTTAAAATGTTAGCCTTTCCCCTATAAATGTCTTTCGCGACAAAATATTTATTTTGTGAACCGGAAACGTAAAAAAATACATCTAAGCGGTTTTGGATAGAGAATCAAATTCTGAGTTCAATGATATAAATATATTCAAAATTACATTTAAAATGTTAGCCTTTTCCCTATAAATGTCTTTCGCGACAAAATATTTATTTTGTGAACCGGAAATTAAAAATACATCTAAGCGGTTTTGGATAGAGAATTAAATTCTGAGTTCAATGATATAAATATATTCAAAATAACTTTTAAAATGCTAGCCTTTCCCATATAAATGTCTTTCGCGACAAAAAATTTATTTTGTGAACCGGAAACGTAATAAAATACATCTAACCTCTTTTGGATAGAGAATTAAATTCTGAGTTCAATGATATAAATATATTCAAAATTACTTTTAAAATGTTAGCCTTGCCCCTATAAATGTCTTTTGCGACAAAATATTTATTTTGTGAACCGGAAATTAAAAATACATCTAAGCGGTTTTGGATAGAGAATTAAATTCTGAGTTCAATGATATAAATATATTCAAAATTATTTTTAAAATGTTAGCCTTTCCCCTATAAATGTCTTTCGCGACAAAATATTTATTTTGTGAACCGGAAATTAAAAATACATCTAAGCGGTTTTGGATAGAGAATTAAATTCTGAGTTCAATGATATAAATATATTCAAAATTACTTTTAAAATGTTAGCCTTTCCCATATAAATGTCTTTCGCGACAAAAAATTTATTTTGTGAACCGGAAACGTAATAAAATACATCTAAGCGGTTTTGGATAGAGAATTAAATTCTGAGTTCAATGATATAAATATATTCAATATTACTTTTAAAATGTTAGCCTTTCCCCTATAAATGTCTTTCGCGACAAAATATTTATTTTGTGAACCGGAAATTAAAAATACATCTAAGCGGTTTTGGATAGAGAATTAAATTCTGAGTTCATTGATATAAATATATTCAATCCCCTATAAATGTCTTTCGCGACAAAATATTTTTTTTGTGAACCGGAAACGTTATAAAATACATCTAAGAGGTTTTGGATAGAGAATTAAATTCTGAGTTCAATGATATAAATATATTCAAAATTACTTTTAAAATGTTAGCCTTTCCCATATAAATGTCTTTCGCGACAAAAAATATATTTTGTGAACCGGAAACGTAAAAAAATACATCTAAGCGGTTTTGGATAGAGAATTAAATTCTGAGTTCAATGATATAAATATATTCAAAATTACTTTTAAAATGTTAGCCTTTCCCCTATAAATGTCTTTCGCGACAAAAATTTTATTTTGTGAGAAAACGTAAAAAAATACATCTAAGCGGTTTTGGATAGAGAATTAAATTCTGAGTTCAATGATATAAATATATTCAAAATTATTTTTAAAATGTTAGCCTTTCCCCTATAAATGTTTTTCGCGACAAAATATTTATTTTGTGAACCGGAAATTAAAAATACATCTAAGCGGTTTTGGATAGAGAATTAAATTCTGAGTTCAATGATATAAATATATTCAAAATTACTTTTAAAATGTTAGCCTTTCCCCTATAAATGTCTTTCGCGACAAAATATTTATTTTGTGAACCGGAAATTAAAAATACATCTAAGCGGTTTTGGATAGAGAATTAAATTCTGAGTTCAATGATATATATATATTCAAAATTACTTTTAAAATGTTAGCCTTTCCCCTATAAATGTCTTTCGCGACAAAAGATTTATTTTGTGAACCGAAAACGTAAAAAATAACATCTAAGCGGTATTGGATAGAGAATTAAATTCTGAGTTCAATGATATAAATATATTCAAAATTATGTTTAAAATGTTAGCCTTTTCCCTATAAATGTCTTTCGCGACAAAATATTTATTTTGTGAACCGGAAATTAAAAATACATCTAAGCGGTTTTGGATAGAGAATTAAATTCTGAGTTCAATGATATAAATATATTCAAAATTACTTTTAAAATGCTAGCCTTTCCCATATAAATGTCTTTCGCGACAAAAAATTTATTTTGTGAACCGGAAACGTAATAAAATACATCTAAGCGGTTTTGGATAGAGAATTAAATTCTGAGTTCAATGATATAAATATATTCAAAATTACTTTTAAAATGCTAGCCTTTTCCCTATAAATGTCTTTCGCGACAAAAAATTTATTTTGTGAACCGGAAACATAATAAAATACATCTAACCTCTTTTGGATAGAGAATTAAATTCTGAGTTCAATGATATAAATATATTCAAAATTACTTTTAAAATGTTAGCCTTTCCCCTATAAATGTCTTTCGCGACAAAAGATTTCTTTTGTGAACCGGAAACGTAAAAAAATACATCTAAGCGGTTTTGGATAGAGAATTAAATTCTGAGTTCAATGATATAAATATATTCAAAATTACATTTAAAATGTTAGCCTTTTCCCTATAAATGTCTTTCGCGACAAAATATTTATTTTGTGAACCGGAAATTAAAAATACATCTAAGCGGTTTTGGATAGAGAATTAAATTCTGAGTTCAATGATATAAATATATTCAAAATTACTTTTAAAATGTTAGCCTTTCCCCTATAAATGTCTTTCGCGACAAAATATTTATTTTGTGAACCGGAAATTAAAAATACATCTAAGCGGTTTTGGATAGAGAATTAAATTCTGAGTTCAATGATATAAATATATTCAAAATTATTTTTAAAATGTTAGCCTTTCCCCTATAAATGTCTTTCGCGACAAAATATTTATTTTGTGAACCGGAAATTAAAAATACATCTAAGCGGTTTTGGATAGAGAATTAAATTCTGAGTTCAATGATATAAATATATTCAAAATTACTTTTAAAATGTTAGCCTTTCCCATATAAATGTCTTTCGCGACAAAAAATTTATTTTGTGAACCGGAAACGTAATAAAATACATCTAAGCGGTTTTGGATAGAGAATTAAATTCTGAGTTCAATGATATAAATATATTCAAAATTACTTTTAAAATGCTAGCCTTTTCCCTATAAATGTCTTTCGCGACAAAAAATTTATTTTGTGAACCGGAAACATAATAAAATACATCTAACCTCTTTTGGATAGAGAATTAAATTCTGAGTTCAATGATATAAATATATTCAAAATTACTTTTAAAATGTTAGCCTTTCCCCTATAAATGTCTTTCGCGACAAAAGATTTCTTTTGTGAACCGGAAACGTAAAAAAATACATCTAAGCGGTTTTGGATAGAGAATTAAATTCTGAGTTCAATGATATAAATATATTCAAAATTACATTTAAAATGTTAGCCTTTTCCCTATAAATGTCTTTCGCGACAAAATATTTATTTTGTGAACCGGAAATTAAAAATACATCTAAGCGGTTTTGGATAGAGAATTAAATTCTGAGTTCAATGATATAAATATATTCAAAATTACTTTTAAAATGCTAGCCTTTCCCATATAAATGTCTTTCGCGACAAAAAATTTATTTTGTGAACCGGAAACGTAATAAAATACATCTAACCTCTTTTGGATAGAGAATTAAATTCTGAGTTCAATGATATAAATATATTCAAAATTACTTTTAAAATGTTAGCCTTTCCCCTATAAATGTCTTTCGCGACAAAATATTTATTTTGTGAACCGGAAATTAAAAATACAACTAAGCGGTTTTGGATAGAGAATTAAATTCTGAGTTCAATGATATAAATATATTCAAAATTACTTTTAAAATCTTAGCCTTTCCCTTATAAATGTCTTTCGCGACAAAAGATTTCTTTTGTGAACCGGAAACGTAAAAAAATACATCTAAGCGGTTTTGGATAGAGAATTAAATTCTGAGTTCAATGATATAATATATTCAAAATTACTTTTAAAATGTTAGCCTTTACCCTATAAATGTCTTTCGCGACAAAATATTTATTTTGTGAACCGGAAATTAAAAATACATCTAAGCGGTTTTGGATAGAGAATTAAATTCTGAGTTCAATGATATATATATATTCAAAATTACTTTTAAAATGTTAGCCTTTCCCCTATAAATGTCTTTCGCGACAAAAGATTTATTTTGTGAACCGGAAACGTAAAAAAATACATCTAAGCGGTTTTGGATAGAGAATTAAATTCTGAGTTCAATGATATAAATATATTCAAAATTACTTTTAAAATGTTAGCCTTTTCCCTATAAATGTCTTTCGCGACAAAATATTTATTTTGTGAACCGGAAATTAAAAATACATCTAAGCGGTTTTGGATAGAGAATTAAATTCTGAGTTCAATGATATAAATATATTCAAAATTATTTTTAAAATGTTAGCCTTTCCCCTATAAATGTCTTTCGCGACAAAAATTTTATTTTGTGAACCGAAAACGTAAAAAAATACATCTAAGCGGTATTGGATAGAGAATTAAATTCTGAGTTCAATGATATAAATATATTCAAAATTATTTTTAAAATGTTAGCCTTTCCCCTATAAATGTCTTTCGCGACAAAATATTTATTTTGTAAACCGGAAATTAAAAATATATCTAAGCGGTTTTGGATAGAGAATTAAATTCTGAGTTCAATGATATATATATATTCAAAATTACTTTTAAAATGTTAGCCTTTCCCCTATAAATGTCTTTCGCGACAAAAATTTTATTTTGTGAACCGAAAACGTAAAAAAATACATCTAAGCGGTTTTGGATAGAGAATTAAATTCTTAGTTCAATGATATAAATATATTCAAAATTACTTTTAAAATGTTAGCCTTTCCCCTATAAATGTCTTTCGCGACAAAATATTTATTAAACCGGAAATTAAAAATACATCTAAACGGTTTTGGATAGAGAATTAAATTCTGAGTTCAATGATATAAATATATTCAAAATTACTTTTAAAATGTTAGCCTTTCCCCTATAAATGTCTTTCGCGACAAAAGATTTATTTTGTGAACCGGAAATTAAAAATACATCTAAGCGGTTTTGGATAGAGAATTAAATTCTGAGTTCAATGATATAAATATATTCAAAATTACTTTTAAAATGTTAGCCTTTCCCCTATAAATGTCTTTCGCGACAAAATATTTATTAAACCGGAAATTAAAAATACATCTAAGCGGTTTTGGATAGAGAATTAAATTCTGAGTTCAATGATATAAATATATTCAAAATTACTTTTAAAATGTTAACCTTTCCCCTATAAATGTCTTTCGCGACAAAAAATTTATTTTGTGAACCGGAAACGTAATAAAATACATCTAACCTCTTTTGGATAGAGAATTAAATTCTGAGTTCAATGATATAAATATATTCAAAATTACTTTTAAAATGTTAGCCTTTCCCCTATAAATGTCTTTCGCGACAAAATATTTATTTTGTGAACCGGAAATTAAAAATACAACTAAGCGGTTTTGGATAGAGAATTAAATTCTGAGTTCAATGATATAAATATATTCAAAATTACTTTTAAAATCTTAGCCTTTCCCTTATAAATGTCTTTCGCGACAAAAGATTTCTTTTGTGAACCGGAAACGTAAAAAAATACATCTAAGCGGTTTTGGATAGAGAATTAAATTCTGAGTTCAATGATATAAATATATTCAAAATTACTTTTAAAATGTTAGCCTTTCCCCTATAAATGTCTTTCGCGACAAAAATTTTATTTTGTGAGAAAACGTAAAAAAATACATCTAAGCGGTTTTGGATAGAGAATTAAATTCTGAGTTCAATGATATAAATATATTCAAAATTATTTTTAAAATGTTAGCCTTTCCCCTATAAATGTTTTTCGCGACAAAATATTTATTTTGTGAACCGGAAATTAAAAATACATCTAAGCGGTTTTGGATAGAGAATTAAATTCTGAGTTCAATGATATAAATATATTCAAAATTACTTTTAAAATGTTAGCCTTTCCCCTATAAATGTCTTTCGCGACAAAATATTTATTTTGTGAACCGGAAATTAAAAATACATCTAAGCGGTTTTGGATAGAGAATTAAATTCTGAGTTCAATGATATATATATATTCAAAATTACTTTTAAAATGTTAGCCTTTCCCCTATAAATGTCTTTCGCGACAAAAGATTTATTTTGTGAACCGAAAACGTAAAAAATAACATCTAAGCGGTATTGGATAGAGAATTAAATTCTGAGTTCAATGATATAAATATATTCAAAATTATGTTTAAAATGTTAGCCTTTTCCCTATAAATGTCTTTCGCGACAAAATATTTATTTTGTGAACCGGAAATTAAAAATACATCTAAGCGGTTTTGGATAGAGAATTAAATTCTGAGTTCAATGATATAAATATATTCAAAATTACTTTTAAAATGCTAGCCTTTCCCATATAAATGTCTTTCGCGACAAAAAATTTATTTTGTGAACCGGAAACGTAATAAAATACATCTAAGCGGTTTTGGATAGAGAATTAAATTCTGAGTTCAATGATATAAATATATTCAAAATTACTTTTAAAATGCTAGCCTTTTCCCTATAAATGTCTTTCGCGACAAAAAATTTATTTTGTGAACCGGAAACATAATAAAATACATCTAACCTCTTTTGGATAGAGAATTAAATTCTGAGTTCAATGATATAAATATATTCAAAATTACTTTTAAAATGTTAGCCTTTCCCCTATAAATGTCTTTCGCGACAAAAGATTTCTTTTGTGAACCGGAAACGTAAAAAAATACATCTAAGCGGTTTTGGATAGAGAATTAAATTCTGAGTTCAATGATATAAATATATTCAAAATTACATTTAAAATGTTAGCCTTTTCCCTATAAATGTCTTTCGCGACAAAATATTTATTTTGTGAACCGGAAATTAAAAATACATCTAAGCGGTTTTGGATAGAGAATTAAATTCTGAGTTCAATGATATAAATATATTCAAAATTACTTTTAAAATGTTAGCCTTTCCCCTATAAATGTCTTTCGCGACAAAATATTTATTTTGTGAACCGGAAATTAAAAATACATCTAAGCGGTTTTGGATAGAGAATTAAATTCTGAGTTCAATGATATAAATATATTCAAAATTATTTTTAAAATGTTAGCCTTTCCCCTATAAATGTCTTTCGCGACAAAATATTTATTTTGTGAACCGGAAATTAAAAATACATCTAAGCGGTTTTGGATAGAGAATTAAATTCTGAGTTCAATGATATAAATATATTCAAAATTACTTTTAAAATGTTAGCCTTTCCCATATAAATGTCTTTCGCGACAAAAAATTTATTTTGTGAACCGGAAACGTAATAAAATACATCTAAGCGGTTTTGGATAGAGAATTAAATTCTGAGTTCAATGATATAAATATATTCAAAATTACTTTTAAAATGCTAGCCTTTTCCCTATAAATGTCTTTCGCGACAAAAAATTTATTTTGTGAACCGGAAACATAATAAAATACATCTAACCTCTTTTGGATAGAGAATTAAATTCTGAGTTCAATGATATAAATATATTCAAAATTACTTTTAAAATGTTAGCCTTTCCCCTATAAATGTCTTTCGCGACAAAAGATTTCTTTTGTGAACCGGAAACGTAAAAAAATACATCTAAGCCATTTTGGATAGAGAATTAAATTCTGAGTTCAATGATATAAATATATTCAAAATTACATTTAAAATGTTAGCCTTTTCCCTATAAATGTCTTTCGCGACAAAATATTTATTTTGTGAACCGGAAATTAAAAATACATCTAAGCGGTTTTGGATAGAGAATTAAATTCTGAGTTCAATGATATAAATATATTCAAAATTACTTTTAAAATGCTAGCCTTTCCCATATAAATGTCTTTCGCGACAAAAAATTTATTTTGTGAACCGGAAACGTAATAAAATACATCTAACCTCTTTTGGATAGAGAATTAAATTCTGAGTTCAATGATATAAATATATTCAAAATTACTTTTAAAATGTTAGCCTTTCCCCTATAAATGTCTTTCGCGACAAAATATTTATTTTGTGAACCGGAAATTAAAAATACAACTAAGCGGTTTTGGATAGAGAATTAAATTCTGAGTTCAATGATATAAATATATTCAAAATTACTTTTAAAATCTTAGCCTTTCCCTTATAAATGTCTTTCGCGACAAAAGATTTCTTTTGTGAACCGGAAACGTAAAAAAATACATCTAAGCGGTTTTGGATAGAGAATTAAATTCTGAGTTCAATGATATAATATATTCAAAATTACTTTTAAAATGTTAGCCTTTACCCTATAAATGTCTTTCGCGACAAAATATTTATTTTGTGAACCGGAAATTAAAAATACATCTAAGCGGTTTTGGATAGAGAATTAAATTCTGAGTTCAATGATATATATATATTCAAAATTACTTTTAAAATGTTAGCCTTTCCCCTATAAATGTCTTTCGCGACAAAAGATTTATTTTGTGAACCGGAAACGTAAAAAAATACATCTAAGCGGTTTTGGATAGAGAATTAAATTCTGAGTTCAATGATATAAATATATTCAAAATTACTTTTAAAATGTTAGCCTTTTCCCTATAAATGTCTTTCGCGACAAAATATTTATTTTGTGAACCGGAAATTAAAAATACATCTAAGCGGTTTTGGATAGAGAATTAAATTCTGAGTTCAATGATATAAATATATTCAAAATTATTTTTAAAATGTTAGCCTTTCCCCTATAAATGTCTTTCGCGACAAAAATTTTATTTTGTGAACCGAAAACGTAAAAAAATACATCTAAGCGGTATTGGATAGAGAATTAAATTCTGAGTTCAATGATATAAATATATTCAAAATTATTTTTAAAATGTTAGCCTTTCCCCTATAAATGTCTTTCGCGACAAAATATTTATTTTGTAAACCGGAAATTAAAAATATATCTAAGCGGTTTTGGATAGAGAATTAAATTCTGAGTTCAATGATATATATATATTCAAAATTACTTTTAAAATGTTAGCCTTTCCCCTATAAATGTCTTTCGCGACAAAAATTTTATTTTGTGAACCGAAAACGTAAAAAAATACATCTAAGCGGTTTTGGATAGAGAATTAAATTCTTAGTTCAATGATATAAATATATTCAAAATTACTTTTAAAATGTTAGCCTTTCCCCTATAAATGTCTTTCGCGACAAAATATTTATTAAACCGGAAATTAAAAATACATCTAAACGGTTTTGGATAGAGAATTAAATTCTGAGTTCAATGATATAAATATATTCAAAATTACTTTTAAAATGTTAGCCTTTCCCCTATAAATGTCTTTCGCGACAAAAGATTTATTTTGTGAACCGGAAATTAAAAATACATCTAAGCGGTTTTGGATAGAGAATTAAATTCTGAGTTCAATGATATAAATATATTCAAAATTACTTTTAAAATGTTAGCCTTTCCCCTATAAATGTCTTTCGCGACAAAATATTTATTAAACCGGAAATTAAAAATACATCTAAGCGGTTTTGGATAGAGAATTAAATTCTGAGTTCAATGATATAAATATATTCAAAATTACTTTTAAAATGTTAACCTTTCCCCTATAAATGTCTTTCGCGACAAAAATTTTATTTTGTGAACCGAAAACGTAAAAAAATACATCTAAGCGGTTTTGGATAGAGAATTAAATTCTGAGTTCAATGATATTAATATATTCAAAATTACTTTTAAAATGTTAGCCTTTCCCCTATAAATGTCTTTCGCGACAAAAGATTTATTTTGTGAACCGGAAATTAAAAATACATCTAAGCGGTTTTGGATAGAGAATTAAATTCTGAGTTCAATGATATATATATATTCAAAATTACTTTTAAAATGTTAGCCTTTCCCCTATAAATGTCTTTCGCGACAAAAATTTTATTTTGTGAACCGAAAACGTAAAAAAATACATCTAAGCGGTATTGGATAGAGAATTAAAATCTGAGTTCAATGATATAAATATATTCAAAATTTTTAAAATGTTAGCCTTTCCTCTATAAATGTCTTTCGCGACAAAATATTTATTTTGTGAACCGGAAATTAAAAATACATCTAAGCGGTTTTGGATAGAGAATTAAATTCTTAGTTCAATGATATAAATATATTCAAAATTACTTTTAAAATGTTAGCCTTTCCCCTATAAATGTCTTTCGCGACAAAATATTTATTTTGTAAACCGGAAATTAAAAATACATCTAAGCGGTTTTGGATAGAGAATTAAATTCTGAGTTCAATGATATAAATATATTCAAAATTACTTTTAAAATGTTAGCCTTTTCCCTATAAATGTCTTTCGCGACAAAATATTTATTTTGTGAACCGGAAATTAAAAATACATCTAAGCGGTTTTGGATAGAGAATTAAATTCTGAGTTCAATGATATATATATATTCAAAATTACTTTTAAAATGTTAGCCTTTCCCCTATAAATGTCTTTCGCGATAAAAATTTTATTTTGTGAACCGAAAACGTAAAAAAATACATCTAAGCGGTATTGGATAGAGAATTAAATTCTGAGTTCAATGATATAAATATATTCAAAATTATTTTTAAAATGTTAGCCTTTCCCCTATAAATGTCTTTCGCGACAAAATATTTATTTTGTGAACCGGAAATTAAAAATACATCTAAGCGGTTTTGGATAGAGAATTAAATTCTGAGTTCAATGATATAAATATATTCAAAATTACTTTTAAAATGTACGCCTTTTCCCTATAAATGTCTTTCGCGACAAAAGATTTATTTTGTGAACCGGAAACGTAAAAAAATACATCTAAGCGGTTTTGGATAGAGAATTAAATTCTGAGTTCAATGATATAAATATATTCAAAATTACTTTTAAAATGTTAGCCTTTTCCCTATAAATGTCTTTCGCGACAAAAAATTTATTTTGTGAACCGGAAACGTAAAAAAATACATCTAAGCGGTTTTGGATAGAGAATTAAATTCTGAGTTCAGTGATATAAATATATTCAAAATTACTTTTAAAATGTTAGCCTTTCCCCTATAAATGTCTTTCGCGACAAAAATTTTATTTTGTGAACCGAAAACTTAAAAAAATACATCTAAGCGGTTTTGGATAGAGAATTAAATTCTGAGTTCAATGATATAAATATATTCAAAATTACTTTTAAAATGTTAGCCTTTTCCCTATAAATGTCTTTCGCGACAAAAATTTTATTTTGTGAACCGAAAACTTAAAAAAATACATCTAAGCGGTTTTGGATAGAGAATTAAATTCTGAGTTCAATGATATAAATATATTCAAAATTACTTTTAAAATGTTAGCCTTTCCTATATAAATGTCTTTCGCGACAAAAAATTTATTTTGTGAACCGGAAACGTTATAAAATACATCTAAGCGGTATTGGATAGAGAATAAAATTCTGAGTTCAGTGATATAAATATATTCAAAATTACTTTTAAAATGTTAGCCTTTCCCCTATAAATGTCTTTCGCCACAAAAGATTTATTTTGTGAACCGGAAACGTAAAAAAATACATCTAAGCGGTTTTGGATAGAGAATTAAATTCTGAGTTCAATGATATAAATATATTCAAAATTACTTTTAAAATGTTAGCCTTTCCCCCTATAAATGTCTTTCGCGACAAAATAATTTTGTGAACCAGAAATTAAAAATACATCTAAGCGGTTTTGGATAGAGAATTAAATTCTGAGTTCAATGATATAAATATATTCAAAATTACTTTTAAAATGTTAGCCTTTCCCCTATAAATGTCTTTCGCGACAAAATATTTATTTTGTGAACCGGAAATTAAAAATACATCTAAGCGGTTTTGGATAGAGAATTAAATTCTGAGTTCATTGATATAAATATATTCAATCCCCTATAAATGTCTTTCGCGACAAAATATTTATTTTGTGAACCGGAAACGTTATAAAATACATCTAAGAGGTTTTGGATAGAGAATTAAATTCTGAGTTCAATGATATAAATATATTCAAAATTACTTTTAAAATGTTAGCCTTTCCCATATAAATGTCTTTCGCGACAAAAAATATATTTTGTGAACCGGAAACGTAAAAAAATACATCTAAGCGGTTTTGGATAGAGAATTAAATTCTGAGTTCAATGATATAAATATATTCAAAATTACTTTTAAAATGTTAGCCTTTCCCCTATAAATGTCTTTCGCGACAAAAATTTTATTTTGTGAGAAAACGTAAAAAAATACATCTAAGCGGTTTTGGATAGAGAATTAAATTCTGAGTTCAATGATATAAATATATTCAAAATTATTTTTAAAATGTTAGCCTTTCCCCTATAAATGTCTTTCGCGACAAAATATTTATTTTGTGGACCGGAAATTAAAAATACATCTAAGCGGTTTTGGATAGAGAATTAAATTCTGAGTTCAATGATATAAATATATTCAAAATTACTTTTAAAATGTTAGCCTTTCCCCTATAAATGTCTTTCGCGACAAAATATTTATTTTGTGAACCGGAAATTAAAAATACATCTAAGCGGTTTTGGATAGAGAATTAAATTCTGAGTTCAATGATATAAATATATTCAAAATTACTTTTAAAATGTTAGCCTTTCCCCTATAAATGTCTTTCGCGACAAAAGATTTATTTTGTGAACCGAAAACGTAAAAAATAACATCTAAGCGGTATTGGATAGAGAATTAAATTCTGAGTTCAATGATATAAATATATTCAAAATTATGTTTAAAATGTTAGCCTTTCCCCTATAAATGTCTTTCGCGACAAAATATTTATTTTGTAAACCGGAAATTAAAAATATATCTAAGCGGTTTTGGATAGAGAATTAAATTCTGAGTTCAATGATATATATATATTCAAAATTACTTTTAAAATGTTAGCCTTTCCCCTATAAATGTCTTTCGCGACAAAATATTTATTTTGTGAACCGGAAACGTAAAAAAATACATCTAAGCGGTTTTGGATAGAGAATCAAATTCTGAGTTCAATGATATAAATATATTCAAAATTACATTTAAAATGTTAGCCTTTTCCCTATAAATGTCTTTCGCGACAAAATATTTATTTTGTGAACCGGAAATTAAAAATACATCTAGGTTTTGGATAGAGAATTAAATTCTGAGTTCAATGATATAAATATATTCAAAATTACTTTTAAAATGCTAGCCTTTCCCATATAAATGTCTTTCGCGACAAAAAATTTATTTTGTGAACCGGAAACGTAATAAAATACATCTAACCTCTTTTGGATAGAGAATTAAATTCTGAGTTCAATGATATAAATATATTCAAAATTACTTTTAAAATGTTAGCCTTTCCCCTATAAATGTCTTTCGCGACAAAAGATTTCTTTTGTGAACCGGAAACGTAAAAAAATACATCTAAGCGGTTTTGGATAGAGAATTAAATTCTGAGTTCAATGATATAAATATATTCAAAATTACATTTAAAATGTTAGCCTTTTCCCTATAAATGTCTTTCGCGACAAAATATTTATTTTGTGAACCGGAAATTAAAAATACATCTAAGCGGTTTTGGATAGAGAATTAAATTCTGAGTTCAATGATATAAATATATTCAAAATTACTTTTAAAATGCTAGCCTTTCCCATATAAATGTCTTTCGCGACAAAAAATTTATTTTGTGAACCGGAAACGTAAAAAAATACATCTAAGCGGTTTTGGATAGAGAATTAAATTCTGAGTTCAATGATATAAATATATTCAAAATTACTTTTAAAATGTTAGCCTTTCCCCTATAAATGTCTTTCGCGACAAAATATTTATTTTGTGAACCGGAAATTAAAAATACAACTAAGCGGTTTTGGATAGAGAATTAAATTCTGAGTTCAATGATATAAATATATTCAAAATTATTTTTAAAATGTTAGCCTTTCCCCTATAAATGTCTTTCGCGACAAAAAATTTATTTTGTGAACCGGAAACGTTATAAAATACATCTAAGCGGTATTGTATAGAGAATTAAATTCTGAGTTCAGTGATATAAATATATTCAAAATTACTTTTAAAATGTTAGCCTTTCCCCCTATAAATGTCTTTCGCGACAAAATAATTTTGTGAACCAGAAATTAAAAATACATCTAAGCGGTTTTGGATAGAGAATTAAATTCAGAGTTCAATGATATAAATATATTCAAAATTACTTTTAAAATGTTAGCCTTTCCCCTATAAATGTCTTTCGCGACAAAATATTTATTTTGTGAACCGGAAATTAAAAATACATCTAAGCGGTTTTGGATAGAGAATTAAATTCTGAGTTCATTGATATAAATATATTCAATCCCCTATAAATGACTTTCGCGACAAAATATTTATTTTGTGAACCGGAAACGTTATAAAATACATCTAAGAGGTTTTGGATAGAGAATTAAATTCTGAGTTCAATGATATAAAAATATTCAAAATTACTTTTAAAATGATAGCCTTTCCCATATAAATGTCTTTCGCGACAAAAAATATATTTTGTGAACCGGAAACGTAAAAAATACATCTAAGCGGTTTTGGATAGAGAATTAAATTCTGAGTTCAATGATATAAATATATTCAAAATTACTTTTAAAATGTTAGCCTTTCCCCTATAAATGTCTTTCGCGACAAAAATTTTATTTTGTGAGAAAACGTAAAAAAATACATCTAAGCGGTTTTGGATAGAGAATTAAATTCTGAGTTCAATGATATAAATATATTCAAAATTACTTTTAAAATGTTAGCCTTTCCCCTATAAATGTCTTTCGCGACAAAAATTTTATTTTGTGAGAAAACGTAAAAAAATACATCTAAGCGGTTTTGGATAGAGAATTAAATTCTGAGTTCAATGATATAAATATATTCAAAATTATTTTTAAAATGTTAGCCTTTTCCCTATAAATGTCTTTCGCGACAAAATATTTATTTTGTGAACCGGAAATTAAAAATACATCTAAGCGGTTTTGGATAGAGAATTAAATTCTGAGTTCAATGATATAAATATATTCAAAATTACTTTTAAAATGTTAGCCTTTCCCCTATAAATGTCTTTCGCGACAAAATATTTATTTTGTGAACCGGAAATTAAAAATACATCTAAGCGGTTTTGGATAGAGAATTAAATTCTGAGTTCAATGATATAAATATATTCAAAATTACTTTTAAAATGTTAGCCTTTCCCCTATAAATGTCTTTCGCGACAAAAGATTTATTTTGTGAACCGAAAACGTAAAAAATAACATCTAAGCGGTATTGGATAGAGAATTAAATTCTGAGTTCAATGATATAAATATATTCAAAATTATGTTTAAAATGTTAGCCTTTCCCCTATAAATGTCTTTCGCGACAAAATATTTATTTTGTAAACCGGAAATTAAAAATATATCTAAGCGGTTTTGGATAGAGAATTAAATTCTGAGTTCAATGATATATATATATTCAAAATTACTTTTAAAATGTTAGCCTTTCCCCTATAAATGTCTTTCGCGACAAAATATTTATTTTGTGAACCGGAAACGTAAAAAAATACATCTAAGCGGTTTTGGATAGAGAATCAAATTCTGAGTTCAATGATATAAATATATTCAAAATTACATTTAAAATGTTAGCCTTTTCCCTATAAATGTCTTTCGCGACAAAATATTTATTTTGTGAACCGGAAATTAAAAATACATCTAAGCGGTTTTGGATAGAGAATTAAATTCTGAGTTCAATGATATAAATATATTCAAAATTACTTTTAAAATGCTAGCCTTTCCCATATAAATGTCTTTCGCGACAAAAAATTTATTTTGTGAACCGGAAACGTAATAAAATACATCTAACCTCTTTTGGATAGAGAATTAAATTCTGAGTTCAATGATATAAATATATTCAAAATTACTTTTAAAATGTTAGCCTTTATAAATGTCTTTCGCGACAAAAGATTTCTTTTGTGAACCGGAAACGTAAAAAAATACATCTAAGCGGTTTTGGATAGAGAATTAAATTCTGAGTTCAATGATATAAATATATTCAAAATTACATTTAAAATGTTAGCCTTTTCCCTATAAATGTCTTTCGCGACAAAATATTTATTTTGTGAACCGGAAATTAAAAATACATATAAGCGGTTTTGGATAGAGAATTAAATTCTGAGTTCAATGATATAAATATATTCAAAATTACTTTTAAAATGCTAGCCTTTCCCATATAAATGTCTTTCGCGACAAAAAATTTATTTTGTGAACCGGAAACGTAAAAAAATACATCTAAGCGGTTTTGGATAGAGAATTAAATTCTGAGTTCAATGATATAATATATTCAAAATTACTTTTAAAATGTTAGCCTTTCCCCTATAAATGTCTTTCGCGACAAAATATTTATTTTGTGAACCGGAAATTAAAAATACAACTAAGCGGTTTTGGATAGAGAATTAAATTCTGAGTTCAATGATATAAATATATTCAAAATTATTTTTAAAATGTTAGCCTTTCCCCTATAAATGTCTTTCGCGACAAAAAATTTATTTTGTGAACCGGAAACGTTATAAAATACATCTAAGCGGTATTGTATAGAGAATTAAATTCTGAGTTCAGTGATATAAATATATTCAAAATTACTTTTAAAATGTTAGCCTTTCCCCCTATAAATGTCTTTCGCGACAAAATAATTTTGTGAACCAGAAATTAAAAATACATCTAAGCGGTTTTGGATAGAGAATTAAATTCAGAGTTCAATGATATAAATATATTCAAAATTACTTTTAAAATGTTAGCCTTTCCCCTATAAATGTCTTTCGCGACAAAATATTTATTTTGTGAACCGGAAATTAAAAATACATCTAAGCGGTTTTGGATAGAGAATTAAATTCTGAGTTCATTGATATAAATATATTCAATCCCCTATAAATGACTTTCGCGACAAAATATTTATTTTGTGAACCGGAAACGTTATAAAATACATCTAAGAGGTTTTGGATAGAGAATTAAATTCTGAGTTCAATGATATAAAAATATTCAAAATTACTTTTAAAATGATAGCCTTTCCCATATAAATGTCTTTCGCGACAAAAAATATATTTTGTGAACCGGAAACGTAAAAAATACATCTAAGCGGTTTTGGATAGAGAATTAAATTCTGAGTTCAATGATATAAATATATTCAAAATTACTTTTAAAATGTTAGCCTTTCCCCTATAAATGTCTTTCGCGACAAAAATTTTATTTTGTGAGAAAACGTAAAAAAATACATCTAAGCGGTTTTGGATAGAGAATTAAATTCTGAGTTCAATGATATAAATATATTCAAAATTACTTTTAAAATGTTAGCCTTTCCCCTATAAATGTCTTTCGCGACAAAAATTTTATTTTGTGAGAAAACGTAAAAAAATACATCTAAGCGGTTTTGGATAGAGAATTAAATTCTGAGTTCAATGATATAAATATATTCAAAATTATTTTTAAAATGTTAGCCTTTTCCCTATAAATGTCTTTCGCGACAAAATATTTATTTTGTGAACCGGAAATTAAAAATACATCTAAGCGGTTTTGGATAGAGAATTAAATTCTGAGTTCAATGATATAAATATATTCAAAATTACTTTTAAAATGTTAGCCTTTCCCCTATAAATGTCTTTCGCGACAAAATATTTATTTTGTGAACCGGAAATTAAAAATACATCTAAGCGGTTTTGGATAGAGAATTAAATTCTGAGTTCAATGATATAAATATATTCAAAATTACTTTTAAAATGTTAGCCTTTCCCCTATAAATGTCTTTCGCGACAAAAGATTTATTTTGTGAACCGAAAACGTAAAAAATAACATCTAAGCGGTATTGGATAGAGAATTAAATTCTGAGTTCAATGATATAAATATATTCAAAATTATGTTTAAAATGTTAGCCTTTCCCCTATAAATGTCTTTCGCGACAAAATATTTATTTTGTAAACCGGAAATTAAAAATATATCTAAGCGGTTTTGGATAGAGAATTAAATTCTGAGTTCAATGATATATATATATTCAAAATTACTTTTAAAATGTTAGCCTTTCCCCTATAAATGTCTTTCGCGACAAAATATTTATTTTGTGAACCGGAAACGTAAAAAAATACATCTAAGCGGTTTTGGATAGAGAATCAAATTCTGAGTTCAATGATATAAATATATTCAAAATTACATTTAAAATGTTAGCCTTTTCCCTATAAATGTCTTTCGCGACAAAATATTTATTTTGTGAACCGGAAATTAAAAATACATCTAAGCGGTTTTGGATAGAGAATTAAATTCTGAGTTCAATGATATAAATATATTCAAAATTACTTTTAAAATGCTAGCCTTTCCCATATAAATGTCTTTCGCGACAAAAAATTTATTTTGTGAACCGGAAACGTAATAAAATACATCTAACCTCTTTTGGATAGAGAATTAAATTCTGAGTTCAATGATATAAATATATTCAAAATTACTTTTAAAATGTTAGCCTTTATAAATGTCTTTCGCGACAAAAGATTTCTTTTGTGAACCGGAAACGTAAAAAAATACATCTAAGCGGTTTTGGATAGAGAATTAAATTCTGAGTTCAATGATATAAATATATTCAAAATTACATTTAAAATGTTAGCCTTTTCCCTATAAATGTCTTTCGCGACAAAATATTTATTTTGTGAACCGGAAATTAAAAATACATATAAGCGGTTTTGGATAGAGAATTAAATTCTGAGTTCAATGATATAAATATATTCAAAATTACTTTTAAAATGCTAGCCTTTCCCATATAAATGTCTTTCGCGACAAAAAATTTATTTTGTGAACCGGAAACGTAAAAAAATACATCTAAGCGGTTTTGGATAGAGAATTAAATTCTGAGTTCAATGATATAATATATTCAAAATTACTTTTAAAATGTTAGCCTTTCCCCTATAAATGTCTTTCGCGACAAAATATTTATTTTGTGAACCGGAAATTAAAAATACAACTAAGCGGTTTTGGATAGAGAATTAAATTCTGAGTTCAATGATATAAATATATTCAAAATTATTTTTAAAATGTTAGCCTTTCCCCTATAAATGTCTTTCGCGACAAAAAATTTATTTTGTGAACCGGAAACGTTATAAAATACATCTAAGCGGTATTGTATAGAGAATTAAATTCTGAGTTCAGTGATATAAATATATTCAAAATTACTTTTAAAATGTTAGCCTTTCCCCCTATAAATGTCTTTCGCGACAAAATAATTTTGTGAACCAGAAATTAAAAATACATCTAAGCGGTTTTGGATAGAGAATTAAATTCAGAGTTCAATGATATAAATATATTCAAAATTACTTTTAAAATGTTAGCCTTTCCCCTATAAATGTCTTTCGCGACAAAATATTTATTTTGTGAACCGGAAATTAAAAATACATCTAAGCGGTTTTGGATAGAGAATTAAATTCTGAGTTCATTGATATAAATATATTCAATCCCCTATAAATGTCTTTCGCGACAAAATATTTATTTTGTGAACCGGAAACGTTATAAAATACATCTAAGAGGTTTTGGATAGAGAATTAAATTCTGAGTTCAATGATATAAAAATATTCAAAATTACTTTTAAAATGTTAGCCTTTCCCATATAAATGTCTTTCGCGACAAAAAATATATTTTGTGAACCGGAAACGTAAAAAATACATCTAAGCGGTTTTGGATAGAGAATTAAATTCTGAGTTCAATGATATAAATATATTCAAAATTACTTTTAAAATGTTAGCCTTTCCCCTATAAATGTCTTTCGCGACAAAAATTTTATTTTGTGAGAAAACGCAAAAAAATACATCTAAGCGGTTTTGGATAGAGAATTAAATTCTGAGTTCAATGATATAAATATATTCAAAATTATTTTTAAAATGTTAGCTTTTCCCCTATAAATGTCTTTCGCGACAAAATATTTATTTTGTGAACCTGAAATTAAAAATACATCTAAGCGGTTTTGGATAGAGAATTAAATTCTGAGTTCAATGATATAAATATATTCAAAATTACTTTTAAAATGTTAGCCTTTCCCCTATAAATGTCTTTCGCGACAAAAATTTTATTTTGTGAGAAAACGTAAAAAAATACATCTAAGCGGTTTTGGATAGAGAATTAAATTCTGAGTTCAATGATATAAATATATTCAAAATTATTTTTAAAATGTTAGCCTTTTCCCTATAAATGTCTTTCGCGACAAAATATTTATTTTGTGAACCGGAAATTAAAAATACATCTAAGCGGTTTTGGATAGAGAATTAAATTCTGAGTTCAATGATATAAATATATTCAAAATTACTTTTAAAATGTTAGCCTTTCCCCTATAAATGTCTTTCGCGACAAAATATTTATTTTGTGAAGCGGAAATTAAAAATACATCTAAGCGGTTTTGGATAGAGAATTAAATTCTGAGTTCAATGATATATATATATTCAAAATTACTTTTAAAATGTTAGCCTTTCCCCTATAAATGTCTTTCGCGACAAAAGATTTATTTTGTGAACCGAAAACGTAAAAAATAACATCTAAGCGGTATTGGATAGAGAATTAAATTCTGAGTTCAATGATATAAATATATTCAAAATTATGTTTAAAATGTTAGCCTTTCCCCTATAAATGTCTTTCGCGAAAAAATATTTATTTTGTAAACCGGAAATTAAAAATATATCTAAGCGGTTTTGGATAGAGAATTAAATTCTGAGTTCAATGATATATATATTCAAAATTACTTTTAAAATGTTAGCCTTTCCCCTATAAATGTCTTTCGCGACAAAATATTTATTTTGTGAACCGGAAACGTAAAAAAATACATCTAAGCGGTTTTGGATAGAGAATTAAATTCTGAGTTCAATGATATAAATATATTCAAAATTACATTTAAAATGTTAGCCTTTTCCCTATAAATGTCTTTCGCGACAAAATATTTATTTTGTGAACCGGAAATTAAAAATACATCTAAGCGGTTTTGGATAGAGAATTAAATTCTGAGTTCAATGATATAAATATATTCAAAATTACTTTTAAAATGCTAGCCTTTCCCATATAAATGTCTTTCGCGACAAAAAATTTATTTTGTGAACCGAAAACTTAAAAAAATACATCTAAGCGGTTTTGGATAGAGAATTAAATTCTGAGTTCAATGATATAAATATATTCAAAATTACTTTTAAAATGTTAGCCTTTCCTATATAAATGTCTTTCGCGACAAAAAATTTATTTTGTGAACCGGAAACGTTATAAAATACATCTAAGCGGTATTGGATAGAGAATTAAATTCTGAGTTCAGTGATATAAATATATTCAAAATTACTTTTAAAATGTTAGCCTTTCCCCTATAAATGTCTTTCGCCACAAAAGATTTATTTTGTGAACCGGAAACGTAAAAAAATACATCTAAGCGGTTTTGGATAGAGAATTAAATTCTGAGTTCAATGATATAAATATATTCAAAATTACTTTTAAAATGTTAGCCTTTCCCCCTATAAATGTCTTTCGCGACAAAATAATTTTGTGAACCAGAAATTAAAAATACATCTAAGCGGTTTTGGATAGAGAATTAAATTCTGAGTTCAATGATATAAATATATTCAAAATTACTTTTAAAATGTTAGCCTTTCCCCTATAAATGTCTTTCGCGACAAAATATTTATTTTGTGAACCGGAAATTAAAAATACATCTAAGCGGTTTTGGATAGAGAATTAAATTCTGAGTTCATTGATATAAATATATTCAATCCCCTATAAATGTCTTTCGCGACAAAATATTTATTTTGTGAACCGGAAACGTTATAAAATACATCTAAGAGGTTTTGGATAGAGAATTAAATTCTGAGTTCAATGATATAAATATATTCAAAATTACTTTTAAAATGTTAGCCTTTCCCATATAAATGTCTTTCGCGACAAAAAATATATTTTGTGAACCGGAAACGTAAAAAAATACATCTAAGCGGTTTTGGATAGAGAATTAAATTCTGAGTTCAATGATATAAATATATTCAAAATTACTTTTAAAATGTTAGCCTTTCCCCTATAAATGTCTTTCGCGACAAAAATTTTATTTTGTGAGAAAACGTAAAAAAATACATCTAAGCGGTTTTGGATAGAGAATTAAATTCTGAGTTCAATGATATAAATATATTCAAAATTATTTTTAAAATGTTAGCCTTTCCCCTATAAATGTCTTTCGCGACAAAATATTTATTTTGTGGACCGGAAATTAAAAATACATCTAAGCGGTTTTGGATAGAGAATTAAATTCTGAGTTCAATGATATAAATATATTCAAAATTACTTTTAAAATGTTAGCCTTTCCCCTATAAATGTCTTTCGCGACAAAATATTTATTTTGTGAACCGGAAATTAAAAATACATCTAAGCGGTTTTGGATAGAGAATTAAATTCTGAGTTCAATGATATATATATATTCAAAATTACTTTTAAAATGTTAGCCTTTCCCCTATAAATGTCTTTCGCGACAAAAGATTTATTTTGTGAACCGAAAACGTAAAAAATAACATCTAAGCGGTAGTGGATAGAGAATTAAATTCTGAGTTCAATGATATAAATATATTCAAAATTATGTTTAAAATGTTAGCCTTTCCCCTATAAATGTCTTTCGCGACAAAATATTTATTTTGTAAACCGGAAATTAAAAATATATCTAAGCGGTTTTGGATAGAGAATTAAATTCTGAGTTCAATGATATATATATATTTAAAATTACTTTTAAAATGTTAGCCTTTCCCCTATAAATGTCTTTCGCGACAAAATATTTATTTTGTGAACCGGAAACGTAAAAAAATACATCTAAGCGGTTTTGGATAGAGAATCAAATTCTGAGTTCAATGATATAAATATATTCAAAATTACATTTAAAATGTTAGCCTTTTCCCTATAAATGTCTTTCGCGACAAAATATTTATTTTGTGAACCGGAAATTAAAAATACATCTAAGCGGTTTTGGATAGAGAATTAAATTCTGAGTTCAATGATATAAATATATTCAAAATTACTTTTAAAATGCTAGCCTTTCCCATATAAATGTCTTTCGCGACAAAAAATTTATTTTGTGAACCGGAAACGTAATAAAATACATCTAACCTCTTTTGGATAGAGAATTAAATTCTGAGTTCAATGATATAAATATATTCAAAATTACTTTTAAAATGTTAGCCTTTCCCCTATAAATGTCTTTCGCGACAAAAGATTTCTTTTGTGAACCGGAAACGTAAAAAAATACATCTAAGCGGTTTTGGATAGAGAATTAAATTCTGAGTTCAATGATATAAATATATTCAAAATTACATTTAAAATGTTAGCCTTTTCCCTATAAATGTCTTTCGCGACAAAATATTTATTTTGTGAACCGGAAATTAAAAATACATCTAAGCGGTTTTGGATAGAGAATTAAATTCTGAGTTCAATGATATAAATATATTCAAAATTACTTTTAAAATGCTAGCCTTTCCCATATAAATGTCTTTCGCGACAAAAAATTTATTTTGTGAACCGGAAACGTAAAAAAATACATCTAAGCGGTTTTGGATAGAGAATTAAATTCTGAGTTCAATGATATAAATATATTCAAAATTACTTTTAAAATGTTAGCCTTTCCCCTATAAATGTCTTTCGCGACAAAATATTTATTTTGTGAACCGGAAATTAAAAATACAACTAAGCGGTTTTGGATAGAGAATTAAATTCTGAGTTCAATGATATAAATATATTCAAAATTATTTTTAAAATGTTAGCCTTTCCCCTATAAATGTCTTTCGCGACAAAAAATTTATTTTGTGAACCGGAAACGTTATAAAATACATCTAAGCGGTATTGTATAGAGAATTAAATTCTGAGTTCAGTGATATAAATATATTCAAAATTACTTTTAAAATGTTAGCCTTTCCCCCTATAAATGTCTTTCGCGACAAAATAATTTTGTGAACCAGAAATTAAAAATACATCTAAGCGGTTTTGGATAGAGAATTAAATTCTGAGTTCAATGATATAAATATATTCAAAATTACTTTTAAAATGTTAGCCTTTCCCCTATAAATGTCTTTCGCGACAAAATATTTATTTTGTGAACCGGAAATTAAAAATACATCTAAGCGGTTTTGGATAGAGAATTAAATTCTGAGTTCATTGATATAAATATATTCAATCCCCTATAAATGTCTTTCGCGACAAAATATTTATTTTGTGAACCGGAAACGTTATAAAATACATCTAAGAGGTTTTGGATAGAGAATTAAATTCTGAGTTCAATGATATAAAAATATTCAAAATTACTTTTAAAATGTTAGCCTTTCCCATATAAATGTCTTTCGCGACAAAAAATATATTTTGTGAACCGGAAACGTAAAAAAATACATCTAAGCGGTTTTGGATAGAGAATTAAATTCTGAGTTCAATGATATAAATATATTCAAAATTACTTTTAAAATGTTAGCCTTTCCCCTATAAATGTCTTTCGCGACAAAAATTTTATTTTGTGAGAAAACGTAAAAAAATACATCTAAGCGGTTTTGGATAGAGAATTAAATTCTGAGTTCAATGATATAAATATATTCAAAATTATTTTTAAAATGTTAGCTTTTCCCCTATAAATGTCTTTCGCGACAAAATATTTATTTTGTGAACCGGAAATTAAAAATACATCTAAGCGGTTTTGGATAGAGAATTAAATTCTGAGTTCAATGATATAAATATATTCAAAATTACTTTTAAAATGTTAGCCTTTCCCCTATAAATGTCTTTCGCGACAAAAATTTTATTTTGTGAGAAAACGTAAAAAAATACATCTAAGCGGTTTTGGATAGAGAATTAAATTCTGAGTTCAATGATATAAATATATTCAAAATTATTTTTAAAATGTTAGCCTTTTCCCTATAAATGTCTTTCGCGACAAAATATTTATTTTGTGAACCGGAAATTAAAAATACATCTAAGCGGTTTTGGATAGAGAATTAAATTCTGAGTTCAATGATATAAATATATTCAAAATTACTTTTAAAATGTTAGCCTTTCCCCTATAAATGTCTTTCGCGACAAAATATTTATTTTGTGAACCGGAAATTAAAAATACATCTAAGCGGTTTTGGATAGAGAATTAAATTCTGAGTTCAATGATATATATATATTCAAAATTACTTTTAAAATGTTAGCCTTTCACCTATAAATGTCTTTCGCGACAAAAGATTTATTTTGTGAACCGAAAACGTAAAAAATAACATCTAAGCGGTATTGGATAGAGAATTAAATTCTGAGTTCAATGATATAAATATATTCAAAATTATGTTTAAAATGTTAGCCTTTCCCCTATAAATGTCTTTCGCGAAAAAATATTTATTTTGTAAACCGGAAATTAAAAATATATCTAAGCGGTTTTGGATAGAGAATTAAATTCTGAGTTCAATGATATATATATATTCAAAATTACTTTTAAAATGTTAGCCTTTCCCCTATAAATGTCTTTCGCGACAAAATATTTATTTTGTGAACCGGAAACGTAAAAAAATACATCTAAGCGGTTTTGGATAGAGAATTAAATTCTGAGTTCAATGATATAAATATATTCAAAATTACATTTAAAATGTTAGCCTTTTCCCTATAAATGTCTTTCGCGACAAAATATTTATTTTGTGAACCGGAAATTAAAAATACATCTAAGCGGTTTTGGATAGAGAATTAAATTCTGAGTTCAATGATATAAATATATTCAAAATTACTTTTAAAATGCTAGCCTTTCCCATATAAATGTCTTTCGCGACAAAAAATTTATTTTGTGAACCGGAAACGTAAAAAAATACATCTAAGCGGTTTTGGATAGAGAATTAAATTCTGAGTTCAATGATATAAATATATTCAAAATTACTTTTAAAATGTTAGCCTTTCCCCTATAAATGTCTTTCGCGACAAAATATTTATTTTGTGAACCGGAAATTAAAAATACAACTAAGCGGTTTTGGATAGAGAATTAAATTCTGAGTTCAATGATATAAATATATTCAAAATTATTTTTAAAATGTTAGCCTTTCCCCTATAAATGTCTTTCGCGACAAAAAATTTATTTTGTGAACCGGAAACGTTATAAAATACATCTAAGCGGTATTGTATAGAGAATTAAATTCTGAGTTCAGTGATATAAATATATTCAAAATTACTTTTAAAATGTTAGCCTTTCCCCCTATAAATGTCTTTCGCGACAAAATAATTTTGTGAACCAGAAATTAAAAATACATCTAAGCGGTTTTGGATAGAGAATTAAATTCTGAGTTCAATGATATAAATATATTCAAAATTACTTTTAAAATGTTAGCCTTTCCCCTATAAATGTCTTTCGCGACAAAATATTTATTTTGTGAACCGGAAATTAAAAATACATCTAAGCGGTTTTGGATAGAGAATTAAATTCTGAGTTCATTGATATAAATATATTCAATCCCCTATAAATGTCTTTCGCGACAAAATATTTATTTTGTGAACCGGAAACGTTATAAAATACATCTAAGAGGTTTTGGATAGAGAATTAAATTCTGAGTTCAATGATATAAAAATATTCAAAATTACTTTTAAAATGTTAGCCTTTCCCATATAAATGTTTTTCGCGACAAAAAATATATTTTGTGAACCGGAAACGTAAAAAAATACATCTAAGCGGTTTTGGATAGAGAATTAAATTCTGAGTTCAATGATATAAATATATTCAAAATTACTTTTAAAATGTTAGCCTTTCCCCTATAAATGTCTTTCGCGACAAAAATTTTATTTTGTGAGAAAACGTAAAAAAATACATCTAAGCGGTTTTGGATAGAGAATTAAATTCTGAGTTCAATGATATAAATATATTCAAAATTATTTTTAAAATGTTAGCTTTTCCCCTATAAATGTCTTTCGCGACAAAATATTTATTTTGTGAACCGGAAATTAAAAATACATCTAAGCGGTTTTGGATAGAGAATTAAATTCTGAGTTCAATGATATAAATATATTCAAAATTACTTTTAAAATGTTAGCCTTTCCCCTATAAATGTCTTTCGCGACAAAATATTTATTTTGTGAACCGGAAATTAAAAATACATCTAAGCGGTTTTGGATAGAGAATTAAATTCTGAGTTCAATGATATATATATATTCAAAATTACTTTTAAAATGTTAGCCTTTCCCCTATAAATGTCTTTCGCGACAAAAGATTTATTTTGTGAACCGAAAACGTAAAAAATAACATCTAAGCGGTATTGGATAGAGAATTAAATTCTGAGTTCAATGATATAAATATATTCAAAATTATGTTTAAAATGTTAGCCTTTCCCCTATAAATGTCTTTCGCGAAAAAATATTTATTTTGTAAACCGGAAATTAAAAATATATCTAAGCGGTTTTGGATAGAGAATTAAATTCTGAGTTCAATGATATATATATATTCAAAATTACTTTTAAAATGTTAGCCTTTCCCCTATAAATGTCTTTCGCGACAAAATATTTATTTTGTGAACCGGAAACGTAAAAAAATACATCTAAGCGGTTTTGGATAGAGAATTAAATTCTGAGTTCAATGATATAAATATATTCAAAATTACATTTAAAATGTTAGCCTTTTCCCTATAAATGTCTTTCGCGACAAAATATTTATTTTGTGAACCGGAAATTAAAAATACATCTAAGCGGTTTTGGATAGAGAATTAAATTCTGAGTTCAATGATATAAATATATTCAAAATTACTTTTAAAATGCTAGCCTTTCCCATATAAATGTCTTTCGCGACAAAAAATTTATTTTGTGAACCGGAAACGTAAAAAAATACATCTAAGCGGTTTTGGATAGAGAATTAAATTCTGAGTTCAATGATATAAATATATTCAAAATTACTTTTAAAATGTTAGCCTTTCCCCTATAAATGTCTTTCGCGACAAAATATTTATTTTGTGAACCGGAAATTAAAAATACAACTAAGCGGTTTTGGATAGAGAATTAAATTCTGAGTTCAATGATATAAATATATTCAAAATTATTTTTAAAATGTTAGCCTTTCCCCTATAAATGTCTTTCGCGACAAAAAATTTATTTTGTGAACCGGAAACGTTATAAAATACATCTAAGCGGTATTGTATAGAGAATTAAATTCTGAGTTCAGTGATATAAATATATTCAAAATTACTTTTAAAATGTTAGCCTTTCCCCCTATAAATGTCTTTCGCGACCAAATAATTTTGTGAACCAGAAATTAAAAATACATCTAAGCGGTTTTGGATAGAGAATTAAATTCTGAGTTCAATGATATAAATATATTCAAAATTACTTTTAAAATGTTAGCCTTTCCCCTATAAATGTCTTTCGCGACAAAATATTTATTTTGTGAACCGGAAATTAAAAATACATCTAAGCGGTTTTGGATAGAGAATTAAATTCTGAGTTCATTGATATAAATATATTCAATCCCCTATAAATGTCTTTCGCGACAAAATATTTATTTTGTGAACCGGAAACGTTATAAAATACATCTAAGAGGTTTTGGATAGAGAATTAAATTCTGAGTTCAATGATATAAAAATATTCAAAATTACTTTTAAAATGTTAGCCTTTCCCATATAAATGTCTTTCGCGACAAAAAATATATTTTGTGAACCGGAAACGTAAAAAAATACATCTAAGCGGTTTTGGATAGAGAATTAAATTCTGAGTTCAATGATATAAATATATTCAAAATTACTTTTAAAATAGCCTTTCCCCTATAAATGTCTTTCGCGACAAAAATTTTATTTTGTGAGAAAACGTAAAAAAATACATCTAAGCGGTTTTGGATAGAGAATTAAATTCTGAGTTCAATGATATAAATATATTCAAAATTATTTTTAAAATGTTAGCTTTTCCCCTATAAATGTCTTTCGCGACAAAATATTTATTTTGTGAACCGGAAATTAAAAATTTATCTAAGCGGTTTTGGATAGAGAATTAAATTCTGAGTTCAATGATATAAATATATTCAAAATTACTTTTAAAATGTTAGCCTTTCCCCTATAAATGTCTTTCGCGACAAAAAATTTATTTTGTGAGAAAACGTAAAAAAATACATCTAAGCGGTTTTGGATAGAGAATTAAATTCTGAGTTCAATGATATAAATATATTCAAAATTATTTTTAAAATGTTAGCCTTTTCCCTATAAATGTCTTTCGCGACAAAATATTTATTTTGTGAACCGGAAATTAAAAATACATCTAAGCGGTTTTGGATAGAGAATTAAATTCTGAGTTCAATGATATAAATATATTCAAAATTACTTTTAAAATGCTAGCCTTTCCCATATAAATGTCTTTCGCGACAAAAAATTTATTTTGTGAACCGGAAACGTAATAAAATACATCTAAGCGGTTTTGGATAGAGAATTAAATTCTGAGTTCAATGATATAAATATATTCAAAATTACTTTTAAAATGCTAGCCTTTTCCCTATAAATGTCTTTCGCGACAAAAAATTTATTTTGTGAACCGGAAACGTAATAAAATACATCTAACCTCTTTTGGATAGAGAATTAAATTCTGAGTTCAATGATATAAATATATTCAAAATTACTTTTAAAATGTTAGCCTTGCCCCTATAAATGTCTTTTGCGACAAAATATTTATTTTGTGAACCGGAAATTAAAAATACATCTAAGCGGTTTTGGATAGAGAATTAAATTCTGAGTTCAATGATATAAATATATTCAAAATTATTTTTAAAATGTTAGCCTTTCCCCTATAAATGTCTTTCGCGACAAAATATTTATTTTGTGAACCGGAAATTAAAAATACATCTAAGCGGTTTTGGATAGAGAATTAAATTCTGAGTTCAATGATATAAATATATTCAAAATTACTTTTAAAATGTTAGCCTTTCCCATATAAATGTCTTTCGCGACAAAAAATTTATTTTGTGAACCGGAAACGTAATAAAATACATCTAAGCGGTTTTGGATAGAGAATTAAATTCTGAGTTCAATGATATAAATATATTCAAAATTACTTTTAAAATGCTAGCCTTTTCCCTATAAATGTCTTTCGCGACAAAAAATTTATTTTGTGAACCGGAAACGTAATAAAATACATCTAACCTCTTTTGGATAGAGAATTAAATTCTGAGTTCAATGATATAAATATATTCAAAATTACTTTTAAAATGTTAGCCTTTTCCCTATAAATGTCTTTCGCGACAAATGATTTCTTTTGTGAACCGGAAACGTAAAAAAATACATCTAAGCGGTTTTGGATAGATAATTAAATTCTGAGTTCAATGATATAAATATATTCAAAATTACATTTAAAATGTTAGCCTTTTCCCTATAAATGTCTTTCGCGACAAAATATTTATTTTGTGAACCGGAAATTAAAAATACATCTAAGCGGTTTTGGATAGAGAATTAAATTCTGAGTTCAATGATATAAATATATTCAAAATTACTTTTAAAATGCTAGCCTTTCCCATATAAATGTCTTTCGCGACAAAAAATTTATTTTGTGAACCGGAAACGTAAAAAAATACATCTAAGCGGTTTTGGATAGAGAATTAAATTCTGAGTTCAATGATATAAATATATTCAAAATTACTTTTAAAATGTTAGCCTTTCCCCTATAAATGTCTTTCGCGACAAAATATTTATTTTGTGAACCGGAAATTAAAAATACAACTAAGCGGTTTTGGATAGAGAATTAAATTCTGAGTTCAATGATATAAATATATTCAAAATTATTTTTAAAATGTTAGCCTTTCCCCTATAAATGTCTTTCGCGACAAAATATTTATTTTGTGAACCGGAAACGTTATAAAATACATCTAAGCGGTATTGTATAGAGAATTAAATTCTGAGTTCAGTGATATAAATATATTCAAAATTACTTTTAAAATGTTAGCCTTTCCCCCTATAAATGTCTTTCGCGACAAAATAATTTTGTGAACCAGAAATTAAAAATACATCTAAGCGGTTTTGGATAGAGAATTAAATTCTGAGTTCAATGATATAAATATATTCAAAATTACTTTTAAAATGTTAGCCTTTCCCCTATAAATGTCTTTCGCGACAAAATATTTATTTTGTGAACCGGAAATTAAAAATACATCTAAGCGGTTTTGGATAGAGAATTAAATTCTGAGTTCATTGATATAAATATATTCAATCCCCTATAAATGTCTTTCTCGACAAAATATTTATTTTGTGAACCGGAAACGTTATAAAATACATCTAAGAGGTTTTGGATAGAGAATTAAATTCTGAGTTCAATGATATAAATATATTCAAAATTACTTTTAAAATGTTAGCCTTTCCCATATAAATGTCTTTCGCGACAAAAAATATATTTTGTGAACCGGAAACGTAAAAAAATACATCTAAGCGGTTTTGGATAGAGAATTAAATTCTGAGTTCAATGATATAAATATATTCAAAATTACTTTTAAAATGTTAGCCTTTCCCCTATAAATGTCTTTCGCGACAAAAATTTTATTTTGTGAGAAAACGTAAAAAAATACATCTAAGCGGTTTTGGATAGAGAATTAAATTCTTAGTTCAATGATATAAATATATTCAAAATTATTTTTAAAATGTTAGCTTTTCCCCTATAAATGTCTTTCGCGACAAAATATTTATTTTGTGAACCGGAAATTAAAAATACATCTAAGCGGTTTTGGATAGAGAATTAAATTCTGAGTTCAATGATATAAATATATTCAAAATTACTTTTAAAATGTTAGCCTTTCCCCTATAAATGTCTTTCGCGACAAAAATTTTATTTTGTGAGAAAACGTAAAAAAATACATCTAAGCGGTTTTGGATAGAGAATTAAATTCTGAGTTCAATGATATAAATATATTCAAAATTATTTTTAAAATGTTAGCCTTTTCCCTATAAATGTCTTTCGCGACAAAATATTTATTTTGTGAACCGGAAATTAAAAATACATCTAAGCGGTTTTGGATAGAGAATTAAATTCTGAGTTCAATGATATAAATATATTCAAAATTACTTTTAAAATGTTAGCCTTTCCCCTATAAATGTCTTTCGCGACAAAATATTTATTTTGTAAACCGGAAATTAAAAATATATCTAAGCGGTTTTGGATAGAGAATTAAATTCTGAGTTCAATGATATATATCTATTCAAAATTACTTTTAAAATGTTAGCCTTTCCCCTATAAATGTCTTTCGCGACAAAATATTTATTTTGTGAACCGGAAACGTAAAAAAATACATCTAAGCGGTTTTGGATAGAGAATCAAATTCTGAGTTCAATGATATAAATATATTCAAAATTACATTTAAAATGTTAGCCTTTTCCCTATAAATGTCTTTCGCGACAAAATATTTATTTTGTGAACCGGAAATTAAAAATACATCTAAGCGGTTTTGGATAGAGAATTAAATTCTGAGTTCAATGATATAAATATATTCAAAATTACTTTTAAAATGCTAGCCTTTCCCATATAAATGTCTTTCGCGACAAAAAATTTATTTTGTGAACCGGAAACGTAATAAAATACATCTAACCTCTTTTGGATAGAGAATTAAATTCTGAGTTCAATGATATAAATATATTCAAAATTACTTTTAAAATGTTAGCCTTGCCCCTATAAATGTCTTTTGCGACAAAATATTTATTTTGTGAACCGGAAATTAAAAATACATCTAAGCGGTTTTGGATAGAGAATTAAATTCTGAGTTCAATGATATAAATATATTCAAAATTATTTTTAAAATGTTAGCCTTTCCCCTATAAATGTCTTTCGCGACAAAATATTTATTTTGTGAACCGGAAATTAAAAATACATCTAAGCGGTTTTGGATAGAGAATTAAATTCTGAGTTCAATGATATAAATATATTCAAAATTACTTTTAAAATGTTAGCCTTTCCCATATAAATGTCTTTCGCGACAAAAAATTTATTTTGTGAACCGGAAACGTAATAAAATACATCTAAGCGGTTTTGGATAGAGAATTAAATTCTGAGTTCAATGATATAAATATATTCAAAATTACTTTTAAAATGCTAGCCTTTTCCCTATAAATGTCTTTCGCGACAAAAAATTTATTTTGTGAACCGGAAACGTAATAAAATACATCTAACCTCTTTTGGATAGAGAATTAAATTCTGAGTTCAATGATATAAATATATTCAAAATTACTTTTAAAATGTTAGCCTTTCCCCTATAAATGTCTTTCGCGACAAATGATTTCTTTTGTGAACCGGAAACGTAAAAAAATACATCTAAGCGGTTTTGGATAGAGAATTAAATTCTGAGTTCAATGATATAAATATATTCAAAATTACATTTAAAATGTTAGCCTTTTCCCTATAAATGTCTTTCGCGACAAAATATTTATTTTGTGAACCGGAAATTAAAAATACATCTAAGCGGTTTTGGATAGAGAATTAAATTCTGAGTTCAATGATATAAATATATTCAAAATTACTTTTAAAATGCTAGCCTTTCCCATATAAATGTCTTTCGCGACAAAAAATTTATTTTGTGAACCGGAAACGTAATAAAATACATCTAACCTCTTTTGGATAGAGAATTAAATTCTGTTCAATGATATAAATATATTCAAAATTACTTTTAAAATGTTAGCCTTTCCCCTATAAATGTCTTTCGCGACAAAATATTTATTTTGTGAACCGGAAATTAAAAATACAACTAAGCGGTTTTGGATAGAGAATTAAATTCTGAGTTCAATGATATAAATATATTCAAAATTATTTTTAAAATGTTAGCCTTTCCCCTATAAATGTCTTTCGCGACAAAAAATTTATTTTGTGAACCGGAAACGTTATAAAATACATCTAAGCGGTATTGTATAGAGAATTAAATTCTGAGTTCAGTGATATAAATATATTCAAAATTACTTTTAAAATGTTAGCCTTTCCCCCTATAAATGTCTTTCGCTACAAAATAATTTTGTGAACCAGAAATTAAAAATACATCTAAGCGGTTTTGGATAGAGAATTAAATTCTGAGTTCAATGATATAAATATATTCAAAATTACTTTTAAAATGTTAGCCTTTCCCCTATAAATGTCTTTCGCGATAAAATATTTATTTTGTGAACCGGAAATTAAAAATACATCTAAGCGGTTTTGGATAGAGAATTAAATTCTGAGTTCATTGATATAAATATATTCAATCCCCTATAAATGTCTTTCGCGACAAAATATTTATTTTGTGAACCGGAAACGTTATAAAATACATCTAAGAGGTTTTGGATAGAGAATTAAATTCTGAGTTCAATGATATAAATATATTCAAAATTACTTTTAAAATGTTAGCCTTTCCCATATAAATGTCTTTCGCGACAAAAAATATATTTTGTGAACCGGAAACGTAAAAAAATACATCTAAGCGGTTTTGGATAGAGAATTAAATTCTGAGTTCAATGATATAAATATATTCAAAATTACTTTTAAAATGTTAGCCTTTCCCCTATAAATGTCTTTCGCGACAAAAATTTTATTTTGTGAGAAAACGTAAAAAAATACATCTAAGCGGTTTTGGATAGAGAATTAAATTCTGAGTTCAATGATATAAATATATTCAAAATTATTTTTAAAATGTTAGCCTTTCCCCTATAAATGTCTTTCGCGACAAAATATTTATTTTGTGAACCGGAAATTAAAAATACATCTAAGCGGTTTTGGATAGAGAATTAAATTCTGAGTTCAATGATATATATATATTCAAAATTACTTTTAAAATGTTAGCCTTTCCCCTATAAATGTCTTTCGCGACAAAAGATTTATTTTGTGAACCGAAAACGTAAAAAATAACATCTAAGCGGTATTGGATAGAGAATTAAATTCTGAGTTCAATGATATAAATATATTCAAAATTATGTTTAAAATGTTAGCCTTTTCCCTATAAATGTCTTTCGCGACAAAATATTTAATTTGTGAACCGGAAATTAAAAATACATCTAAGCGGTTTTGGATAGAGAATTAAATTCTGAGTTCAATGATATATATATATTCAAAATTACTTTTAAAATGTTAGCCTTTCCCCTATAAATGTCTTTCGCGACAAAATATTTATTTTGTGAACCGGAAACGTAAAAAAATACATCTAAGCGGTTTTGGATAGAG